>NC_133112.1:23198538-23333200 GCF_022965805.1 Primulina eburnea
GCTGCCTGGAAACTCGGGTGGATCCATCCTCTTAAACGCAGAAAAGATAGCATCAGAACCAACTGCAGCTGGAGCAACCTGCCCTCTACCTTGGCCTCTGCCCTGGCCTGCTCCTTGCAGTCTAAGCAACTGCTGGATTGCTCACTGTGAACCTTAGCCTGTCCTTACGTAACTTGCCGAACTCGTCGACAACTCTCGAGGACGAACTATCCTCCCCCTCTGACGCCTTACGCTTAGGAGGCATCCTCTACTTTACAATGCTCACAAGACACCAATCAATACATACAATAGATAGATGCAAAGAAAACATACCCGGACAGTTGAAAGTAGACGAAGTCATTGCATTGGTCCGAAGAAAACCGCTCTGATACCACTAAAATGTGACACCCGATCCTCTTAAAATAAAATACGCAGCGAAATAAATTTTCTCTTTTTTAAAAATATACGGAAGGGTTTCAAAATACATTTCTTTAAATATCTTTACAAAATAATACATGATCATTTAAATGACAAACAAAACAAACATCATTCCTATGATCATGCCAAAAATCCTCCTTCCAACGGTGTATGCATATGACCCCCATCTACAGTCAACGTCCCGAGGCACCACTCTGATCTGCCTCACAATGAAAATAACTGAAATGAGAAAAATCTCAGCAAGTGGAACTCTTATATAACAATGAATATAACTCTGTAAAACATCTCTTTGAAATCATAAATACCATCAACTCTGAACTGTAAACTCTGATATCAATAACATAGCAATAGCATATAAAATATGATGGTATTTCTCTTTTGCTCTGGGGATTGATATCAATAGTATCTCTGCTCTGGGGTGCTCGTATCCCAAATCGATATAAATACCGATAACTCTGAGGGATATAAGCCTATAGGCGATGATCATCTAATATTGCATGCAATCTCTGACTATGTATTTATCAATCCGAAAACATTTGAACTCTGAATAGCATTTAAGGCCGTCCTTTCACAATCTCATATTTTCTCTTGTATTCCCTTTTAACAATAGTGAGGTATACAATACCTCCAATAGATAATCAATGAAATCAATACATAACAATGGATCAATGGAAGGGAATATCACTTTAAAATCTTTAAAACACAATACATATAATATCATGTGAGCAAAAAGGATGAAATTCCACTTACAAACCACAACAAACACCTCAACTTAGCTCTTGATCACCACCTACAACAAATAATCCACAAATAACACCAATATCAACTAAATATCCAAGATTACAAGCTAAATAATCCATAAATCCACATAAACAACCAACCTAACAACTCTTAATTTACAACCTTAACAGAATCGCACCAAAAGCTTACCCAGCTTCCTAGCACCAAGGAGAACGTCGAACTCAAGTCGAAATTCCAAACAAACGCCTGAATCGAAGATAGGAAAGGAAGAAATGACTAAAAACCCTTGAAATTGAGAGAAATGTCGAGAATGAGGAGAAAAGAAAGGGAAAGTATGGCCACCACTCCAAAAAGTAGCTTAAAAACTCGCCCATACCTTCACCTCGGGTGCACTCCTCTAAGCACCGCGGGTGCGCAATGGTTTCGGCAGCCACAAAAATTCTGGAACACGAACAGCGCGGGGTGCGGTCCCTACTTACCTGCGGGTGCGGTGATGCTAACGGCATTCCACTCCAAAACAGCACATTACACCGCGGGGGCACTCCAGTTAAGAGCGCGGGTGCACTCAGTTCACGGCCAAGCACTAATCCCATGCAACTAAAATCGAACCGACCTCTGAAACGAACAACCAACATCAAAACGCAGCGGAAATAAAATTTTCTCTTTTTTAAAAAATATACGGAAGGAGTTTCAAAATACATTTCTTTAAATATCTTTACAAATAAATACATGATCATTTAAATGACATAACAAAACAAAACATCATTCCTATGATCATGCCAAAAATCCTCCTTCCAACGGTGTATGCATATGACCCCCATCTACAGTCAACGTCCCGAGGCACCACTCTGATCTGCATCACATGAAAATAACTGAAATGAGAATAAATCTCAGCAAGTGGAACTCTTATATAACAATGAATAATAACTCTGTAAACATCTCTTTGAAATCATAAATACCATCAACTCTGAACTGTAAACTCTGAATATCAATAACATAGCAATAGCATATAAAATATGATGGTATTTCTCTTTTGCTCTGGGGATTGATATCAATAGTATCTCTGCTCTGGGGTGCTCGTATCCCAAATCGATATAAATACCGATAACTCTGAGGGATATAAGCCTATAGGCGATGATCATCTAATATTGCATGCAATCTCTGACTATGTATTTATCAATCCGAAAACATTTGAACTCTGAATAGCATTTAAGGCCGTCCTTTCACAATCTCATATTTTCTCTTGTATTCCCTTTTAACAATAGTGAGGTATACAATACCTCCAATAGATAATCAATGAAATCAATACATAACAATGGATCAATGGAAGGGAATATCACTTTAAAATCTTTAAAACACAATACATATAATATCATGTGAGCAAAAAGGATGAAATTCCACTTACAAACCACAACAAACACCTCAACTTAGCTCTTGATCACCACCTACAACAAATAATCCACAAATAACACCAATATCAACTAAATATCCAAGATTACAAGCTAAATAATCCATAAATCCACATAAACAACCAACCTAAACAACTCTTAATTACAACCTTAACAGAATCGCACCAAAAGCTTACCCAAGCTTCCTAGCACCAAGGAGAACGTCGAACTCAAGTCGAAATTCCAAACAAACGCCTGAATCGAAGATAGGAAAGGAAAGAAATGACTAAAAACCCTTGAAATGGAGAGAAATGTCGAGAATGGAGGAGAAAAGAAAGGGAAAGTATGGCCAACCACTCCAAAAAGTAGCTTAAAAACTCGCCCATACCTTCACCGCGGGTGCACTCCTCTAAGCACCGCGGGTGCGCAATGGTTTCGGCAGCCACAAAAATTCTGGAACACGAACAGCGCGGGTGCGGCGACGCAAGCAGCGCGGGTGCGGTCTCTACCGCGGGTGCGGTCCCTAAATCACCGCGGGTGCGGTGATGCTACGGCATTCCAACTCCAAAACAGCACAGTACACCGCGGGGGCACTCCAGTTAAGAGCGCGGGTGCACTCAAGTCACGGCCAAGCACTAATCCCATGCAACTAAAATCGAACCGACACTCTGAAACGAACAACCAACATCAACTAACACCTCAAGACAATAAAACTAACAATACTATAGCCCAAAAATACAACTCTGAACATCTAATCAAATATCCCAAAATAACAAACGAAACTTAAATCGTACCGTACACCGGGCTCGGCTATTACAATCTTCCTTGATTTTGGGATGCTAGCATGCTTTATTGCTTTCCCTATTATATGTTGTTGTATTATCTGAATTGATTTACAGCATTTCAAGCCTGAATCAGAACCGATTCTCGATCAGAGGTATATGATCAGAGGAGGGCTGAGACAAATGATATTGATTGTGTACTAATCAGTTTGGTAATCAGATTTATGCCGCCTAGACGTATACCACAGCCAGAGCAGGGTAGCACATCAGGTGCACAGATGGATGTCACCGCTACGCCGATGGAGACCTTATTGAAGAGATTTCAGTCTTTCCATCCGCCTACCTTGAAGGGCACAGAGAGTGCAGTGGAGTGCGAGAGCTAGCTTGATGATATCGAGATGTTGTTTGAGTCTTTGGCATATACTGATGAGCGACGTGTGAAGTTGATAGGGCATCAGATGCAAGAGGTTGCAAAGAGCTGGTGGTTGACGACGAAGAGAGCCTTGGAGAACCGAGGCATTGATATCACGTGGAAAGTCTTCAAAGATGAGTTCTATCAGCGATTCTTCCCCGTCTCCTACCGAAAGGATAAAGGAGCTGAATTTGCGAATCTGAAGCAGGGACAGTGGAACATCGAGGAGTATGTTGCTAAATTTTCTGCATTGCTACGATTTGCACCGCATGTGGCAGGGAACGACGAGGCAGTGGCCGATCAGTTCATCAACGGATTGAATCCCGATGTCTTTACCCTGGTGAACACGGGCCGGCCTAGTACTTTTTCAGAGGCACTGAACCGAGCGAAGGGAGCCGAGGCTGGCTTGATCAGGCAGCGAGGGGCTTCCTACGGTGTTCAGGGGCAGAGACCGCCACAGCCTACTACCGTACAGTTTCCACCACCTCCTCCTCGTTTTGACAGCGGAGCTAGTGGTAGTGGCAAGAAAGGAGTTTCTGAAGGCTAAAGGCAAACAGTTTAAGAAATCTGGGAGTAGTTCATCGAGTTCGAGTGGATCTCGACAAAGAGGTCAGGGGTCAGATTATAGTGGCGCATACTGTGGTTCGTGCGGAGGGCGACATACCACGGAGCAGTGTCAAGGAGTTCTGGGACGCTGCAACATCTGTAGGCAACAGGGACACTTCGCTAGAGTTTGTCCCCAGAGAGGTGCACAACGATTCCAGAGCACCGGATCATCAGCACCAGCGCCACAGATGGAGAGACAGGCATCTTCTGTACACTCCTTTCAGACACCCCCTACACAGACCCAGCAGAGACCAGGAGGTAGTCAGACGGTGAGTCAGCCTCCCCGACAGCAGGCACGTGTCTTTGCCCTGACAGAGGAGCAGGCGCAGGAGGCGCCAGATGACGTCATTGCAGGTAGCTGTTTTCTTTGCGGTTATCCTGCATACGTGTTGATAGACACAGGTGCATCTCATACATTTATATCTGAACATTTTGCATTGAGACATTCATTGCCTGTTGAGTCGATGTCTACGGTAGTGTCTATAGCTTCTCCGTTGGGGAGTGGTTTGATATCCGTGACCACTGTTAGACACTGTATGCTTCAGTTTGAGGGGCATGAGATCGATCTTGATTGTGTAGTACTTGGTTTAGCTGATTTTGACTATATAGTTGGTATAGACATGTTGACCAAGTACAGGGCTACTGTAGATTGTTTCCACAAGATCGTCAGATTCAGACCTGAGATGACAGATGAGTGGAAATTCTACGGCAAGGGTTCCAGATCTCGGATTCCCTTAGTATCTGCTCTGACTATGAGTAGATTGCTTCAGAGAGGGGCAGAGGGCTTTCTCGTATATTCAGTAGATCTACTGAAGTCGAGCCCAGCATTGGCAGATTTGCCAGTGGTTTGCGAGTTTGCAGATGTTTTTCCTGATGAGATTCCGGGGTTGCCTCCAGTTCGAGAGGTAGATTTTAGCATAGACCTTGTGCCAGGCAATGTTCATATTTCAAGAGCTCCGTATAGGATGGCGCCTGTTGAACTGAAAGAGTTGAAAGCACAGTTGGAGGATCTTCTGTCCAAGGGATATATCAAACCCAGTGTATCTCCTTGGGGTGCTCCGGTGCTTTTCGTTCGAAAGAAAGATGGTTCGATGCGATTGTGTATTGATTATAGACAGTTGAACAAGGCGACCGTGAAGAACAAGTATCCTTTGCCTCGCATCGACGATCTGTTTGATCAGCTACAGGGATCTTCGGTATATTCGAAGATTGATTTGAGATCAGGGTATCATCAGCTTCGAGTTAGAGACGTTGATATTCCGAAGACTGCATTCCGAACCAGGTATGGGCATTACGAGTTTATTGTTATGCCTTTCGGTTTGACGAATGCACCAGCGGTTTTCATGAGTTTGATGAACCGTATTTTTCAGAGCTATTTAGATGAGTTTGTTATTGTTTTCATTGATGATATTTTGGTGTATTCGAAGAGTTTGACTGAGCATGCAGATCATCTGAGGATCGTATTGAAAACATTAAGAAAAGAGCAGTTGTATGCCAAACTGTCCAAGTGTGAATTCTGGTTGCGACAGGTTGTCTTCTTGGGGCATATTATATCTGGAGAGGGTATTGCGGTAGATCCGAGTAAAGTTGAGGCTGTGATCAGTTGGCCGAGACCGACTCCTGTGCCTGAGATACGCAGTTTCATGGGTCTAGCCGGGTATTATCGAAGTTTTATCCGAGATTTCTCCAGTATAGCGAAGCCTATCACCCAGTTGACACAGAAGAATATGCCATTTGTGTGGTCAGAAGAGTGTGAGAGCAGTTTTGTAGAGTTGAAGAAGAGGCTGACTAGTGCGCCTGTCTTGACGATTCCTTCAAGTACAGGTGAGTTCGTGGTATATTGTGACGCATCTCACAGAGGACTAGGATGTGTTCTTATGCAGCGAGGGCACGTGATAGCGTACGCCTCTAGACAGCTGAAGCTGCACTGAGACTCGTTACCCGATTCATGATCTTGAATTGGCGGCGATTGTCTTTGCACTCAAGATCTGGCGTCATTATCTATATGGCGAGAAATTTGAGATATATTCCGATCATAAGAGCCTGAAGTATCTCTTTTCTAAGTCAGAGTTGAATATGAGGCAGCAACGATGGCTTGATCTGCTGAAAGATTTTGATTGCGAGATCAAATACCATCCAGGAAAGTCGAATGCAGCGGCAGACGCCTTAAGTCGATAGGTATGTTCTTTGTCCTTGTCGACTATAGGTGTATCGAGTTTAGTAGAAGATTGTTGCTTGTCTGGATTGACATTTGATACAGAGAGTAGACCGCTGCGACTTGCTGCGATTCAGATTGAGCCAGATCTGATTTCGAGGATCAAAGAAGCACAGAGAGCTGATCCGAGCGTGCAGAGATCGATTGATATGGTCAGAGCTGGTCATATATCAGAGTATCAGGTTAGAGATTCTGTTCTGTATGTGAATAACCGCTTAGTAGTGCCAGAGATTTCAGATTTGAGACGACAGATCATGTCAGAGGCACACTGTAGTCGGTTCAGCATTCATCCTGGAGGCAGGAAGATGTACAATGATTTGAAGACACAATTCTGGTGGAAACAGATGAAGACAGATATTGCAGAATTTGTGTCTAGATGTCTGAATTGCCAACAGGTGAAGGCAGAAAGAAAAAAAGCCCGGAGGTTTACTTCAGAGTTTGTCTGTTCCTGAATGGAAATGGGACCACATTTCCATGGATTTCGTGACGAAGTTACCTCGATCTTCGCGGGGCTGTGACGCGATTTGGGTTGTGATAGACAGACTGACCAAATCAGCGTGTTTTATTCCGTACAGGATGACCTATCGACATGATCAGATGGCAGAGTTGTATGTCAAGGAGGTCGTCAGATTGCACGGTGTGCCTAAGTCGATAGTATCAGATCGTGATCCACGATTCATTTCTCACTTTTGGCACAGCTTGCAGCAGACTTTAGGTACGACTTTACACCTAAGCACTGCTTATCATCTCCAGACAGACGGACAGTCAGAGCGGACTATCCAGACTTTAGAAGACATGCTGAGAGCTATAGTACTAGATTTTGGTACTAGTTGGCAAGATTCATTGCCGTTGTGTGAGTTTTCATACAACAACAGCTATCAGACTAGCATTGAGATGGCACCGTTCGAAGCTTTATACGGAAAGAAGTGCAGATCTCCGTTGTACTGGGATGATATTTCTGAGGTACCAGTGTTGGGGCCTGATATGATTCGTGAGATGACAGAGAAAGTGAAGATCATTCAGAAGCGAATGAAGACGGCACAGGATAGGCAAGCGAAATACGCCAATATCAGACGCAGACCGTTAGTGTTTGATCAGGGAGACAGAGTATTTTTGAAGATTTCACCTTTCAGAGGCGTTGTCAGATTTGGCAAGCGTGGGAAGTTGTCTCCTAGATACGTCGGTCCGTACGAGATCCTTGAGAAGATTGGCGATCGAGCTTACAGACTTGCTCTTCCTCCTTCACTGTCCGGTATACATGATGTTTTTCATGTATCGATGTTGCGCAAATATATGCCGGATGACTTCTCATGTCATTCAGCCTGACGAAGCCAAGCTAGATCAGACCTTGAGCTACGTTGAAAGACCGATACAGATTCTTGATCGGAAAGAAAAGAAGCTCAGGACGAAGACTATTCCGTTAGTGAAGATTCAATGGAGTCGTCATGGCATCGAGGAAGCAACTTGGGAGACGGAGTCTGAGATGAGACAGAGGCATCCCGAGTTATTTTTATGATGTGAGTCTTTCTTCCCGTTGTGACTTTACAGTTTTGTATATACTTGCATTATTATTTGCTCATGAGTTCGAGGACGAACTCTCGTCTAAGAGGGGGAGAAATGTAAGGCTCGAGAATTATCGGTTGTCATTGATGTTGACTCGAAGCTATGGTAATGCATGACATTTAGAGTGGAATTTTTGAAGCATGGCCGAAGCCACACCGCCCCCGCGGTGCTAGGACTACCGCACCCGCGGTGTAGGTGACAGAAAGTTCAGGGAAATGTGCGAAGCAACACCGCACCCGCGGTGGTGAGACCGCACCCGCGGTGATGCAAGCTCCGCACCCGCGTTGATCGAGATTCAGAAAATGCAAGGGTTGCCGTGAGCACAGCGCACCCGCGCTCTTGAGCTGCCGCACCCGCGGTGCTGCATGCGAAGTGCCACCTTTGTTTCTTGTCTTGACACTTGGCATGTTATATATATACCTTGGCATGACATCTCATTCTTCAGATTTACAGCATGCAAGAACCGAGAGAGCCATGGTAGCATTCTTCAAGTTCCATTAACTTAGAATTGAGATTGTGCTACTTCCGAGTATCCGATTTTAGATCCAACTTCGGTTTTGAACTCCTCTCATCAATTGCTATTAAAGGATGTAAGTATATCTCATTTTCAGCATGATTCAGATTTGAGATGTTGGAGAAATAATGATTTGTGTAGAAATATGTGTTCTTGATATGTTGAGCATTGTAGATTGCAATCGGATTGATGTTTGGATATCGTACGATATTGTTTCGATTTTCCAGCTTGTAGTATGTAGGGTTATACAGATTACAGAGTATACAATTGTATTTTGATGAGATTATGAGTTAAGGGTGATTGATTTTATTGTTGTTGAGATGCCGGTATTGAGAAATCACGTCGTTATGCCGTCAAATTGTATTGAAACCGATTGTAGCCTTGTATATTGAGTTGTTTGAGGTATATATTGATAGAGTACACATCGATTATGCTATTTCAGATTGTATTGGCTATTGTGAACTCAAGCCTTTGACTACGACACAGACAGTGCGACAAGAAAGGTATAATTCATGTGGTCACGGGATTGCACAACTCGATTCAGAATTGATACGAGTTTCCCTAAATCACATACTAGATTGTTATTACATTTGATTATGTAATGCCTTGTTTATTGATTTATATTCGAGTCCTGAGATATGGATCTATTGGCAGATTTGCCAAAACTAGACGTTTCGGTAGTATCGACGCATAGGAGCAGATTTTGCTATATGTGTAGACCCTCGAACGGTGACGAGTAGTACGTTTCCGGTGGTTATCAGACGTCTTATACACCGGACGCTAGATTAGAAATGCTATTAAATGTGAATAAAGATTTTATTTTCACAGTTTAGATTTTATTCATGTTACTTGATTTATGCTATGCGTTTGTATATGATGTTTACATTGCATGCATCCATGTTTTATACTGGGATATGTTCTCACCGGAGTTATCCGGCTGTTGTCGTGTCTGTATGTGTGCATGGCAACAGGTGGGGCAGGATCTGGGTCTCGAGCTAGATGAGAGATTGACGATAGCGTGGAGATCACGGGCGTTGAAGATTTCTAGTGTTTTCCTTTTGACTTGTACTATTTATGTTGTAGTTGGGATTTGAACACTAGCGTATGAGTTTACCAAACAGACATGTATGTATATTATGTTGTTTATTTAATATCAAGACATGATATGCTTTAGTTATACATTTAAATTAATGTTAAAAGCAAAATTTTGACCCACATTTTCGAACAAAGATCCAATTAAATCCCAAAAGAATTGAGTTAGAGCCCAGGTCCCCACAATGCAGAGCATCTCTGTAATGCCCGAGAATTATCGAATTGATAAACCAAGATTATTAATCTTCATTAACGGGAGACTCGGAAGATATGAGAATGCATGACAAGCATTGAGGGAAGAAAAGACAAGATTATAAGGTGTTGCAAAGATCAAAAATTAGAAATTTAGAAGTTTGCAAGACCGCACCCGCAGTGCCAGCACGACCGCACCCGCGGTGCATGTGAAGAAAATGAAGTGCAATTTCCGTAGCCACACCGCACCCGCGGTATTAGACGGAGCGCACCCGCGCTGATGACACCGCACCTGCGGTAATGATAACACCGCACCCGCGGTGCGCTTCATTTCAATTGGCGTCAACACGGAGATGACGTCCAAAGAAGTATTCACGTGGGATACTTATAGATTGCGAGTTTCTCCAGAATTCAGAAAAGGGGCGAAACTTGATAGAATGTTTAGATTTATTCGAGAACTGACAGAATTCGATCTGAGCGCAGCGATTGTTCTTCGACAGAGTCACAAGGACGTAAGTTTACTTATGCGATGTTTGAACTTATGATGTTGGCTGAATTGATTCATTATGTGTTTATACTACCGTAGATAGTCAGATTAAAGAACAGACTGGTTATACAATTGGTTCTGAATTTCAAGAGATATATCTTAGATTGAAACACTGGAATTGTATCTTCTTGATTCAAGAATAGAGAGATGATCATGCTTATGTGTTCTGGATAGATTATTCAGTATGTTTATGACGTCAGATCGGAGAAATTATACAGTATGTTTGTATTATGAATTTCAACAGATCCTGAGTTGAATTCAATAGATATTGACATACTAGAATTAGAAGAAAGATGATATGATAGTGATTATGCCTTTAGATATAATATCTGTGATGTTGAGATTGATAGGGTTACAAGATTGTATTATTATACCGTTGAAACATCAGTTGATTCAGATTGATCAGATTCAGTTATGATTTCGATTATATCGTGATATCATTGATATGAATCAGATTGTAACTTGTTCAAACATATATCAGATTGTATATTGAATAGAGTACTGATCAGAACAGATTGTATATTGAGTTATTCATTGATATTATGTATTCGATATTGTCTTTTCAGATTGAGATGGACAGAGTTGAATACATATCATCATCTTCGTCAGACCGGGACGACAAAGGTATAATTCATGTGATATTCGGGAAGCATAACTCAAATTAGATTAATTTGAGTTTCCCAATAAAATCACATACTAGATTATTGTTTATACTGTTACCTGAGTATGCTTTGTTTACAGATTGTTATTCATTGCATTTAAGATAGGAAAGTCTTGACAGCCATTGTCAGGCTTCTAGACGTTCGGTGTATCTCAACTTAGGAGTAGCCATTACTCCTATTGCCAGCCGTTGATACAGCATCAGACCGAAGTCTAGGAATAAGACGTACAGTCACCCCGATTGGGAGAGTAGGTGACAGCCATTGACGTCTTATTCACACCGGGATCCCTAGAGTTATAGTTGAGTCGAGTCTAGACATGATTTGACTAGAACTGCATGTGTTTATAGATGTGGTTTCATAGACTATGAAACCCATTATTATTGCTTTCAGTCATGATAGCATATGTTTATGATTTAGATTGTATATGCATGCTTATCTGATTTGAGTTGCATGTTCAGTTAGATTAGATTTCATAGATGATGAACTCTATTACTATTGTTATTGCTTGTATGCATGACAGCATGTTTCATGAATTAGTATGTGTATATGCATGTTTACCATGTTTTATACTGGGATTTATTCTCACCGGAGTTATCCGGCTTGTTGTCTTGTTTTGTATGTGTGCATGACAACAGGTGGGACAGGATCAGGGTCGAGAAGACGACGAGAGAAGACGAGTTTAGCGTGGTGATTCCGGACTTGGATAGATTTGATTTTAATACTTGAAATTAGTATTTGAACCTTAGATTTAGGTTGTACAGTGTTGTACCTTTATACTGAAATGTAGTTTTATACAGATATGTATATTATTAGATGCTATTACCTTTCGTATTTATATTTTAAAAAGAAAAATTTTTAGACCCTGTTTATCAGAACTGATAATTAAATCCCAACGATGATTAAGAAGATGATTAGCGTTCGGGTCCCCACAACAGGTGGTATCAGAGCTGATAGTTCCTTTAGACAGGGATTATCAGAGCGATAGATCCTTTAGATTGAGATAGTAAGAGTTGATAGATTCTTCAGACTGAGATAGCAGAGAATGAGCGGGGCAGATTGAATTGTTTGTCCTTGCATGTGATTGCTAGCATGAGATTTATTTCAATGTTAACTACATTGTGTGTGCTAGCATGATTTATCGCTTTCCCTATTACATGTTGCTTGTTATCTGAGTTGTTTGCAGCATGTAATTACTAAGCCTGGATCAGAACCGAGTCTGAATCAGAGGTATATGATCAGAGGAGGGCTGAGACAGATTGTATAGATGGTGTACTAATGTGTTTGATATTCAGATATACCGCCTCGAAGAATTTCAGAAAAGGGCAGTACTGCGTCTGAACAGAGAAATGTATCATAAACTCAGTTAGAAGAAAAGATGAAGGAATTTGAGTTATTACAGCCGCCGGTTCTGAATGGTACCGAGACATCTGAAGATTGTCAGAATTGGTTTGATGATATAGAAATCTTGTTCGATTTACTTGACTGTACAGATGAACAGAGGGTTCAAATGGTGCCTTATCAGTTACGAGAAGCCGCCAGGAGTTGGTGGATTACCAGTAGAAGAATGTGAGCACAGAGAGGTACAGTGATGTCGTGGGAAATATTCAGAACTGAATTTTATCGAAGATTTTTCTCAGATTCTTACCGAGAGGACAAGAAATTAGAGTTTGAGAATTTGAGCCAAGGGCCGCTGAATATTGACCAATATATTGCTAAATTCTCTACTCTACTGCATTTTGCTCCTCATTTAGCTGGAAATGATGAAGCTATAGTAAATCAGTTCATCAGAGGGTTGAACTCAGAGGTAGTTGCATTTATGAATTTGCAGCGACCTTACCATTTTGCTGACATCCTGAGTAGAGCGAAGAGAGCTGAGGCGAGTCTGATTAGACAATTGACAAGGTTGTGTGTGAAGCCACTTCAGACACAGCAATCCCCTCTTCGATATGATCACGGCAGTACGAGTGGGAAGCAAGATTTGCTGAAAGCTCGAAAGAAGCCATTCAAGAAGCTAGGAAGCGATTCATCTAGCTCTAGTGTTTCTGGTCCAAGTTATACTGGAGTGTATTGCAGAAGTTGCGGAGGAAGACATTCCACCGAACAATGCCAGGGAGTAACTGGTAGATGCAATATTTGTGGACAGCCGGGACACTTTGCTAAAGTTTGTCCCCAGAAGCGTTCTCGAAGATCGTAGGGAACAGAGTTCACTTGAAAACACAGTTCCAGAATTCACAACAGGTACTATTCGTTATGATTCTATTGCATATGTATTGATATATACACTAATGCATTTGTTAAGAATATCTTTGACCGAGTTGCATGGAGATATGCTGTATCTGTTGGGTTTGTATGTACTGTAGTATTGATGTCCTTGCTTGTTGAGGAAGTGTTGATATCAGAGATTTCTGTATATATTGTATACTACAGTAAGATGAGAAGGAAATAGAAATAGCTTATGATGTACTTGTGTTCCTGATTTGAACGCATTATTGATATGTATAGGCTGAACAAGTACAGAACTATGATAGATTCCAGTCAGGAAAGTATAAGATTCAGACCAGATATGGCTGATGAGTAGAGATTCACAGTAAGGATTCTAGATTTCGAATTCCTTTGATATCTGTGTTGTTTATGACTCGATTGATACAGAAAGGAACAGATGGTATCCTTATGTATTCAGTAGATATACTGAAATCGAGCCTAATATTGGCAGATCTGCCAGTATTGTTTGAGTTGGCTGATATTGCTAGATAAGATTTCAGATTGCTTTATATCAGAAAGATAGAGTTCAGAATTGAATTGAGATCAGACATTGATTGTATGTTAGATTCAGTACAGAATGATACAGAATAAATTGAAAGATCAGTAGAAGAGTAGCGACCACGAGTACATCTGATTTGTGATACTATTTGGCACGTATCAGTATATTCAGAGATATTCTGATGAATTCTATGCTCATTATATCTATGAAATTTTGATATATTTGCAGTATCTGATTGACTGAATAGAATATTTGAAGATTGTATTCAGAATAGATGATATCTGATGTTAGTATACTGATTGATTTTGAGACAGTGGATATTGTGATCAGTGACTGATCAGATACCGATATCAGACAGATCAGAAAGTCAGAAATGTCAGAGTTGTCAGAGATTGATATTATAGGAGTTGACAGATTATCTGATATAATTGTGTTTTGAACTGCTTGAGAATTATTGCTCTAAATCAGTATTTGAGATATCTTATATTGTTTTGGGGAGCATATGTTATTTGCAGATGAGATATACCAGTTGATCAGAATGATATGAAGATGTTTACCAGAAATCCTTGTTTTATGAGTTCATTGAACTCACTAGATCTGTATAGGATATTGATACTTCGTTTCTGATTTGATATTACTATTATTTTGAATCCGTATATGCTGCAGATTATTGTGAACCAGTGAAAGTATATACAGTTCCAACCGAATCAGAGTTAAATTCGAGAGTTACAGCAGTTCAGAATGTAACATATATGTGATTGTGTATTTCTATGAAATTGACTAGCTTGTGATGTCAGAATGTTACAGAATTGTATAACAGAATTGATATTGATAGTCAGAGCCGAATACCAGGTAGGTATTTTTTCTTTACTTTATGTTATTAACTGATTGTTTATACCGAATAGTTTGAATCTGAAATCACAGATAGTGTCAGAAATGCATTGTAGTGGATTCAGTGTTCATTTTGCTGACTGAGAATGTACGAGATTCGAACAGACAGGTATGATATAGACAGATTAGATCAGTCGTGACAGAATTTGTACAGAAATGTTGGCAGAAATTGTACTGATACGTCTGAATCGCTAACAGAGAAGACAGAAAGAAAGAAATCAGAAGATTTATTACAGACTTAGTATATTTCTGATTCGACATGGGGAGTATATTTCGATGAATTTCGTAATAAGATTATCCCGATATTTTCCAGATTGTGATATAATATGATTATGATTGACAGATTGTTCAATCTATATCTGTTAGGTTGTACAAGATGATGTACAAACAGAACCAAATGACACAGATTGATGTCAGAACATAGTCAGAGTGACTAGAATGTAGAAGTAGACTATATCAGATTGTGATTGTGATTAAGTTTGCAATTATGGCAGACCATACCATAAGTTAGTTTGCAGATTATTCACAGATTGACAGACAGTCAGAGTGTATGATCCAGATATTGGAAGATATCCAGAGAACTGTGATGCTGGATGTTAGCACTAATTGATATGACTTATTATCACTGCGTGACAGTAACTATCAGCTTATCAGATGGGTAATGAGATAGTTATAGGCAAGACAGTATACGGTGAATACTACAGATTTCTTTTGAAGAAAATTCAAAAGAAGATGAAGATAGTTCAGAATGAACAGATTGAAGAAACCAACGTCGGATGATGACGATTGATATTTGAAGCTGAAGATGGTATATGTCCTTGATTGGGATAAACAGACTGGATAACACTATTGGCATTGGGTTGTTATGAACTGTGATTGGTTTATACGGATGTTGTATAACCAACATGGCAAGATTGATTTTGTCAGAGTTACTTTAAGAAGTATTATGATAGCATACTTCATGAATTCGTATTCCAGATGGGGATCAGGGAGTTGAGTTTTGATTTAAACTCTAGTATACATTTCTTCTCGTATATCTCTAAATTAATTGTTTATGAGTTCGAGGACGAACTCAGATCTAAGAGGGGAGAAATGTAATGCCCGAGAATTATCGAATTGATAAACCAAGATTATTAATCTTCATTAACGGGAGACTCGGAAGATATGAGAATGCATGAAATGCATTGAGGGAAGAAAAGACAAGATTATAAGGTGTTGCAAAGATCAAAAATTAGAAATTTAGAAGTTTGCAAGACCGCACCCGCAGTGCCAGCACGACCGCAACCGCGGTGCATGTGAAGAAAATGAAGTGCAATTTCCGTAGCCACACCGCACCCGCGGTATTAGACGGAGCGCACCCGCGCTGATGACACCGCACCTGCGGTAATGGTAACACCGCACCCGCGGTCTCAGCTTTTGCAAAATGGATAGGGATCAGAGCACGGAGCGCACCCGCGGTGCAGCAGGGACCGCACCCGCGGTGCGACGTGCACTATGAAGAAGTACTGCCACGTTTTATATGGTTGCATGCAGTATATATATATAAGAATTGCACGTGTTTCTCTCAGAAATTCAGAAAAGAGGGCGAAACTTTTGAGAGAAAAATCCTTACGCCTTTTAGATTTGTGATTTCGAAGAATCCGTGTATCAGAATTCGAATCTGTGGGGACCCGGGCTCTAATTCTTTTTCTTGGGATTAAATGGATCATTATTCTAAAACATGGGTCAATTTTTCGCTTTTACATTTAATCAAATGTAATTAAACAAGCATCAATCTTTATTTAATTTACAACGTACAAACATAATATACATGTCTTATTCTGTATGTCCTTAACTAACCAGTATTAAAAGACAGTACATAATAAAAGACAACTACAAGTCCATCTGCTACGCCCGTGATCTCCACGCTAACACGATCATCTCTATCTCGACCCAGATCCTGCCCCACCTGTTGTTATGCACACATACAGACATAACAACAGCCGGAAAACCGGTGAGAACAAATCCCAGTATAAACATGTAAACATGCATATAAACAATCTAAACATGAAACATGCTGATATGAATGTCATTCATATAAAATTATGCAATGCGAATCTAATCATGTCTAGACTCGACTCGACAATAACTCTAGGGATCCCGTTGTGAATAAGACGTCACTGGCTGTCACCTACCCTACCAATCGAGGTGCTGTACGTCTTATTCCTAGACTTCGGCCTGATCTGTATCCACGTCTACAAAGGGGCGGTGATCTTCCCCTAAGCTGAGATATCGCCGAACATCTAGAAGTCTGCCTGATCTCCACACTGTCCTATCTTAATGCATGAATACAAAATCTGTAAACAAGCATAATCATTCTAATGCAATGCCACATGATCTGTAAACAAAGCATAGCAAGATTTGTATACAAGTTCTATAAACAAATCTATAAACAATCATAATCATATCAAGATATAATCAATAAAACAAGTATGTGATTTTGGTTGGAAACTCAAATGTGATCTCATTTGAGTCGCAAGTCCCCAAACAAAACATGTACTATACCTTTCGTCGCACAATCGCTGTCACGGTCGCCAAACTGAATCTGAAATGGAATTGTTGATATACAATCTATCAATCTCTAATCTAAATCAACACATATCCAAGTCACTACGTGATCTCGATACAATTTGACGGCATAACGACGCAATTCTCGATACCGGTCAATCCAATTCTTAACAGATATCAACACTATCTCATTCTCAATCATTCTCATTCATAATCCAATACAATATCCATCCAAAACACAATAACTCTGCCCCCATAATTCATAAACCATACTGAAATTCATAGGAATTGCAGATGATATCATTTCTTTGATCCGTTTACAAATATATCATGCTCAATACGTCAAGAACACAATATAACTATCATATTCTAATTTCCCAACCATCTGAATTTCGAAACCTGTTGAAATTACATAAAACTTACATCACTTTGTAGCTAGTAACGAGAGGAGCTCAAAACCGAAGTCGGATTTGAATTTGGATGAGTAAATCTTGCAAAATCACAATTTGAAAATGGAAAAGAAGTTGGAAGCTTTCCTCCTCTGAAACTATCGATTCTTGTTGCTGAAATGAAGAGAATTTCGAGGCCAATCTATATATATACTTTGCATGTTCCGAACACATGGCTTGTTCTTTGCAATACACGTCTCGCACATATGCGCGGACACTACTCGTGCATATGCGCGAGACCTACGGGTCTCGGCAGCTTAGCCATTTCACTCCTCGCGCATATGCGCCAACTCTCCCCGCGCATATGCGCCAGCGCTACTAGCGGTGCCGCGCATATGCGCGCAATACCTCGGGCATATGCGCCGAGGCTACTGGACGCCTCGCGCTACGCTGCGCGCATGCCTTCGCGCATGTGCGCCATGCTTCGAGTTTTTACATTTCTTTTGTACATTTTGCCTTCTTTTTAAATTCAATAAAATACATCTACAATCATCTTAATTATTAACAAATCCGTCTGATTATGATAACTAAATCTTCGAGCCTTACATTTCTCCCCCTCTAAGAAATGATTTCGTCCTCGAAATTGTTGATGATCAATTCAAGTACATACAAAATGCAATACAAGCAAAATTCCATAACTACGTACATCATGTAAATAACTCGGGATATTTTTGTCTCATGATTGTCTCTGTCTCCCAAGTCGCTTCCTCAATGCCGTGATGACTCCACTGAACTTTCACAAGTGGAATAATCTTTGTTCTGAGCTTCTTTTCTTTCCCATCAAGGATCTGTATCGGTTGTTCCACGTAGCTCAAAGTCTGATCAAGTTCAGCTTCGTCAGGTTGAATGACATGAGAAACATCTGGCATATATCTTCGTAACATCGATACATGAAACACGTCATGTATTCCGGATAGAGAAGGAGGAAGTGCAAGTCGATAAGCTCGATCGCCAATCTTTTCAAGAATCTCGTAAGGACCAATGTATCGAGGAGATAGTTTCCCGCGTTTGCCAAATCTTACAACGCCTCTGAAAGGAGAAATCTTTAAGAATACTCTATCTCCTGCCTCAAATACTAACGGTCTACGTCTGATATTGGCGTACTTTGCTTGTCGATCTTGTGCTATCTTCATTCTTTTCTGAATGACTTTCACCTTCTCCGTCATGTCACGAATCATATCTGGCCCAAGTTCTGGTACATCTGAGATATCATCCCAATATAGCGGAGATCTGCACTTCTTGCCATACAAAGCTTCAAACGGTGCCATTTCAATGCTCGTCTGATAGCTGTTATTGTAAGAAAATTCGCAAAGAGGTAGAGAATCTTGCCAACCAATGCCAAAATCTAGCACGACGGCTCTCAACATATCCTCTAAAGTCTGGATAGTCCGTTCTGACTGTCCGTCTGTCTGAGGATGATAAGCAGTACTCAGGTGTAAAGTCGTACCTAAGGCCTGCTGCAAACTGTGCCAAAAGTGAGAAGTAAATCGTGGATCACGATCTGATACGATAGACTTCGGCACTCCATGCAATCTGACTACCTCTCGAATATATATCTCCGCCATCTGATCTTGTCTATTCGTCATTCTGTACGGAATGAAACAAGCATACTTGGTCAATCTGTCAATAATGACCCAAATCGCGTCACAGCCTTTCGATGATCGAGGTAACTTCGTCACAAAATCCATGGAATGTGGTCCCATTTCCATTCTGGAATAGATAAACTCTGAAGTAATCCACCAGGCTTCTTCCTCTCAGCTTTCACCTGTTGGCAGTTCAAACACTTAGACACAAATTCGGTAATGTCTGACTTCATTTGCTTCCACCAGAACTGTGTCTTCAAGTCATTGTACATTTTCCTGCCACCAGTATGAATGCTGAACCGACTACAATGTGCCTCTGTCAGAATCTGCTGTCTTAAATCTGCAACATCTAGCACAACTAGACGGTTATTCACGTACAACACATGATCTCGTACCTGATATTCTGATACATGCCCTGATCTGACCATTTGAATCGATCTCTGCACATTCTGATCGGTTCTTTGTGCTTCCTTGATCCTCATAATCAAATTGGGCTCAACTTGGATCGTAAAAAGTCGTAGTGGCTTACTATCTGTATCAAATTCTAATCCAGATGTACAGCAATTTTCAGCTAACTTGTTAACACCTATCGTCGATAAGGACAAAGAACATACCTTACGACTCAAGGCATCTGCTGCTGCATTTGACTTCCATGGATAATATTTGATTTCACAGTCAAAGTCTTTCAGAAGATCTAGCCATCTACGCTACCTCATATTCAGTTCTGATTGAGAAAATAGGTACTTTAGGCTCTTGTGATCGGAAAATATCTCAAATTTTTCGCCGTAGAGATAATGACGCCAAATCTTTAATGCAACTACGATAGCCGCCAATTCCAGATCATGAATGGGGTATCGGATCTCGTGTGGCTTCAATTGTCTCGAGGCGTATGCGATCACATGGCCTCGCTGCATAAGAACACATCACAAACCTCTATGAGAAGCATCACAATACACAACAAAATCACCCGTACCTGAAGGTATCGTTAGTATTGGAGCACTGGTCAGCTTTTTCTTCAACTCTAGCAAGCTAGACTCGCACTCCTCTGACCAAACGAACGGCATATTCTTTTGTGTCAATTGTGTGATCGGCTTTGCAATACTAGAGAAATCTTGAATAAATCTTCGGTAGTATCCTACCAGACCCATGAAACTGCGTATTTCCGGTACCGAAGTCGGTCTTGGCCAATTGATCACAGCGTCCACTTTACTCGGATCAACAGAAATACCATCTCCAGAAATGATATGCCCCAAGAATACAACTCGATTCAGCCAAAACTCACACTTTGACAATTTTGCATACAATCTCTCATTTCTTAGTGTCTGCAACACAATTCTGAGATGATCTGCATGCTCATTCCTGTTCTTAGAATACACCAGAATATCATCTATGAAAACGATCACAAAATCATCTAAATACCTCTGAAACACTTGGTTCATCAAGCTCATAAATACCGCTGGAGCATTGGTTAAACCAAAAGGCATGACAATAAATTCGTAATGTCCATACCTGGTTCGAAATGCTGTCTTCGGTATGTCTATATCTCGAACTCTGAGCTGATGATACCCAGAACGCAAATCAATCTTCGAATACACGGAGGATCCCTGCAACTGATCAAATAAATCATCAATCCTAGGCAAAGGATATTTATTCTTGATCGTTGCCTTATTCAGTTGCCGGTAGTCTATACATAATCGCATCGAACCGTCTTTCTTTCGCACAAACAGCACCGGAGCGCCCCAAGGAGATACACTAGGTCTGATATATCCCTTGGCCAGAAGATCTTCTAATTGTGCTTTCAATTCCTTTAGTTCAATAGGTGCCATCCTATACGGAGCTCTCGAAATAGGAACGGTACCTGGTACAAGTTCAATGCTAAAATCTACCTCTCGCACTGGAGGTAATCCTGGGATTTCATCTGGAAAAATATCTGGAAATTCCCGTACTACTGGCAAATCCGCCAATGCCGGGCTCGACTTCTGCATATCTACAGCATAAATAAAGAAACCATCTGCTCCTTTTTGTAACAATCTGTTCATAGTAAGAGCCGAAATCAAGGGAATCCGAGATCTGGAACCCTTCCCGTAGAATTTCCACTCGTCTGTCATCTCGGGTCTGAATCTGACAATCTTATGGAAACAATCTACAGTGGCTCTGTACTTCGTTAGCATATCAATACCGACTATACAATCAAAATCAGCTAGACCCAACACTATACAATCTAGGTCAATCTCATACCCCTCAAACTGTAGAATGCAATGTTTAACCGTAGTTACAGATATCAATCCACTTCCCAACGGAGAATTAATAGATACAACCTCTAACAAAGACTCAACAGGCAATGAATGCAACAATGCAAATCGCTCCGAAATGAATGTATGCGATGCACCTGTATCTATCAATATATAAGCAGGATAACCATAAAGAGAGCAGTTACCTGCTATAACATCATCTGGTGCATCTTGTGCTTGCTCTTCGGTCAATGCAAACACTTGGGCCTGTTGCCTCGGAGGTTGACTCACCGTCTGACTACCTCGGCCTCTGGGTGGAGTCGGTGCTGGTGGAGGCTGAAAAGAGTGAACCGATGATGCCTGCCGCTCAAACTGAGGTACTGGCCCGGATGCTCGTCCAATCTGGGCTTGCTGTACACCTCTCTGTGGACAGACTTTGGCAAAATGTCCCGGTTGCCTACAAAGGTTACATCGGCCTGTAACTCCTTGGCATTGTTCAGTCGCATTCCTACCTCCACAAGAATTACAGTAGACACCCGAAGTCCTTGAACTTTGATCAAAACAAGTGTCTTGATCTGCTGGAGCTGGACGAACTGCTCCCAGGTCGCTTAAACTGTTTCCCCTTCGCCTTCAGCTGTTCCTTTCTGCCACTGCTACTACCGCCACTATCAAATCTTGGAGGGGGTGGAATGGTAGCTGCTGGTGGACTCGGTATCGGAGCAACATAAGGAGCACTCCGCTGCCTCAACAATCCTGCTTCTGCACCCTTGGCTTGATTCAATGCATCCGCAAAGTTATTAGGTCTTCCCGTGTTTACCAAGGTAAAGATGTCCGGGTTCAAGCCATTTATGAATTGGTCCGCCACCGCCTCGTCACTACCTGAAACATGGGGTGCAAAACGAAGCAAAGAAGAGAATTTGGCAACGTACTCCTCAATGTTCAGTGGCCCTTGCCTTAGATTGGCAAATTCTGCACCTTTATCCTTGCGATAGGAGATGGGAAAGAAACGCTGATAGAACTCCGTCTTGAATACTTTCCATGTAATTTCGGTACCCCGTTGCTCTAAAGCTCTCCTAATGTTCAACCACCAATTCTTGGCTATATCTTGCAATTGATGGCCAATTAGCTTTATTCTCTTCTCGTCACCATACTCCAAAGACTCGAATAACATTTCAATGTCCTCAAGCCAACTTTCGCACTCGATGGCATTCTCGGTACCTTTTAATGTGGGAGGTCGAAAGGATTGGAATCGCTTCAGCAACGTCTCCATAGGGGTCGCCGTAACATCCATTGGATCTCCGGATGTGCTACCCTGTTCTGGTGTTGTGGGTCGTAGAGGCACTGCTGCTCTTCGAGGAGGCATGTATCTAATAATCCAACTGATTAGTATACCAAATATACAACTGTCTCAGCCATCCTCTAGTCAGTTACCTCTGATCTAGAATCAGTTCTGATTCAGTCAATCACATGCTGAACAGAATCAAATAACAACAACATGTAATAAGGAAAGCAATAATCATGATATGCTAGCATGATATAAACAAGGAAGATGACTCAATCTACCACGCTCATGCTATTCTATCTTAGTCTAAAGGAACTATCGGCTCTGATACCACCTGTTGTGGGGACCCGGGCTCTAATTCTTTTTCTTGGGATTAAATGGATCATTATTCTAAAACATGGGTCAATTTTTCGCTTTTACATTTAATCAAATATAATTAAACAAGCATCAATCTTTATTTAATTTACAACATACAAACATAATATACATGTCTTATTCTGTATGTCCTTAACTAACCAGTATTAAAAGACAGTACATGTAAAGTCCAAAAATCAGTATACGTAAAATCCATGTATTTATTTAAATTATGAAATTTATTATTTTAATTATTTATATTTATTTAATGTACGTTAAAATATTTTCTAGAGTTTTATGTTTCAGGCGATTATTCGAGGCGAGATCGAGGGAAGGAGACCTGGACGATTTATAGTAAATTTTAAAATGGTATTTTATGTTTTTAGTCATGTTTGAGACATTTTAAATGAATTATGAAGTTTTAATTTTTTTAAAAGCCTAAATTAAGTATTAAGTTAATTTAGGATTTTAAACTTTTAAAGTTGTAACACTTGTGCATTTTTTTTTATCATATGAAATAGCCTAATTGCCCCACTAATTTGCATACACATGTTACAATATATATATATATATATATATATATATATAAATCTAAAAAAAAAAAAATAAACAAGCACACACACTTTGACTCTTACACACACTCACACACTTTACACACACAACTACACGTACACACCCACAAACACAAAACAACATTTTCTATCAAACTTTTGACTTTAGGGAATGTAATGTTTTTTAAAACTCTTTCATGTCAATTCTTCACTCCATTTTCTTTCTATTTATTTTCCCTTCAACGAGCACATTTCTTCTGAAAAATTTAAGCACAATTATAGTAAGTTTTCTTTGAAGAAAAATCGAGCTTCGTTGTCCGGGATCAACTTTCGCTCCGTCTCCGCTTCGGTATCGTCGTTTCGGTATTTTTTAAATATCAAAAGGCACGTATATTCTTTCGTTTCTGTATCGATCATGTCATATTATGCGTTACGTTGTTTTTATGCGTAAAACCATGTGTATGATGCGTAGGAGTTTGAGCGATTACGTTGGGATCACTTTTGAAATACTTTTCAGATTTGAAATTTTCGTTTTTGATGTTCTGTAAAATACTGCAATTTTTCGGTACATATTTTGAGAAAACTTTCAACTACAAAAACGTAGATCTTTTCGATACGTTCGATTTGATATAAAATTCGAGTTATTTGGATTAAAATTGAGTGAGTTATGGTGTTTTTAGTATGACTGCTCAAATTAAATCCGAAAAATCCTGTTTTGATGTTCTGTAAAATAATGAAATTTTTCGGTACATATTTTGAGAAAACCTTCAACGTGAAAAACGTAGAACTTTTCGATACCTTCGATTTGATATAAAATTCGAAATATTTGGATGAAAATTGAGTGAGTTATAGCGTTTTTCGTAGGACTGCTCAAACTGCATTTTTTTAGAAACGTTTTTGTTGTTCTGAAAAATACTGCGATTTTTCAGTAAAGATTTTGATAAAACTTTTAACGACAAAAACGTAGATCTTTTCGATAAGTTCGATTTGATATAAAATTCGAGTTATTTGGATTAAAAACGAGTGAGTTATGATGTTTTTAGTATGACTGCTCAAATCGTGTTTCAAGAAAGTTATGAATTTTAATATGTTCTTGAAGTTTTTATGTTGCAGGCTTCGTTGGAAATCGACGGGTGATCGTTGTTGCATATAAGAAAGTTAGTAATGATGTTTAGAGTATTTTTGAGGTTTTGATTCATGTCGTTAAGAGCTTGAATTATTAAGAAGTCGTAAGAAATAAACTTTAATATAAATGAAAATATTTTGGGTCGTATGAATTGTAGGGTGATTATAAAAGTTTAGTTCATTGTTATGGTGTCCTAGAATGGTCTCATAATGATGAATCTTGATGCCTTATGTGTTAATTGGGAGAATAGACATGTCGCAAAATTTTCATAAAATAATTCATCGAACAGAGCGGACACGGACCCGGACACGGAGGTAGGCTCGAGGTCCGTGCCTTCTTATTTCATCACAACAATTTTTAAACGCACGGACACGGACCATGATACGGACCTAGGGACGGGGTCCGTGTACCTTCAGATTTTAGGTATATTCTTTTATTATTTAAGATTTGATTTGAGGTTTTATGCTATGGTTTAATATGATGTTTTACAAGGTTATGTCATGGGAAATTATAGATTGTTCTAAGAATTTATTTAGCTTGGGATTAAGCATGACATTTACGTTTAAGTTGTACAAGTTAAGTTTATGTATTCATATTAGTATGTTGCAGCAACGACCCGATTGACATCCAACGAATCCCTCGACGCCAAGTAAGTATGTATGACGTGCAAAGAAAATATTTGAAGTTTTGAGGTATGCTAAATGTCTTGTGACCAAAGAAAGAAAGTTAGGATTGGAAAGCGTTAAATTATGAACGGGGACCAATCCGCCCGTTAAATTATGAACGGGTTAGATCGTGGTTGTGAAGCGTTAAATTATGAACGTGGATCAACTGGCCTGTTAAATTATGAACAGGGATCTTATGTATGTGACAGTGGATACGTCCCTGTCAGCCCAGTACTGTGGTTTGTCTGATCAGATATTTATTATGTTAAGGGTCACTTGCTTTGAAACATCCTCTACGCAAAATGATGAAGTTAAGTATGTTGAAGTATGAA
The DNA here is from genome assembly GCF_022965805.1 of Primulina eburnea. Taxonomy (NCBI): domain Eukaryota; kingdom Viridiplantae; phylum Streptophyta; class Magnoliopsida; order Lamiales; family Gesneriaceae; genus Primulina; species Primulina eburnea. The sequence goes on from NC_133112.1 coordinate 23,224,442, forward strand.
AGCATGTTAAAGAAAAGTTTATGTGATGGCACGTCATTTTATGTATGCAAATATGTTCAAAGCTTATGCAAAGAGCAAGTTTATGAAAGTTTAAGTTTATTATGTAAAGTTCAAGTTTGAAGTATGTACGATCTATTTTGAAGTTGTATGGGATTTTATTATGTAGTACTCGTTATTCCCAGTTTATACGTGTTGAGTCTTTAGACTCACTAGACTTGATCGATGCAGGTGATTATGTTGATGAGGAGACAGGAGGTGGCGACCAAGGGGCAGGCTTGGACTGAGCGGGAGGCTAAACCCGAGGACCGTCAAGTTTATGTTTTAAGCATTTTAAAATACTTTGAATTTATATTCCAATGAGAAATAATTTGAACAAGTATGTTGGTGAACCATTTTATTTAATGATGTTTTGAACAACCATATCTTATGGGGGACTTGGTTGTAATATTTTATGGCAAACTTTGGAAGTTATTTTATGTTTAAGAAATTTTTTATTTTTCCGCAAATTTTGAAGTAGTAAAAGTACGGTACGTTACAGTTGGTATCAGAGCGGTGTTCTTGAAAAAGGGTTATGCCTACTGCCAGTCACAAGAAGCTCACGAAGTCCCATCTCCAGTCTGTAAGTTTTAAAATTTTGAAATTATGTTATGTAGTAAGTATATAGTCATGATTTCAGCATGGACATATTTAAAATTTAAGTTATGTGTATCTTATGTAATTTATATTATGTTCATGCATGTTGGGTAAATTTTATAACAGTATGCCTCCTAGACGTTTGATTGCCCGTGGAGCAAGGGATGAGGACAGAGAGACTTATGATGGAGAAAGGGCCACTCCTCCTCCACCACCAGATATGCAGGCACAGATGCTTGCAGGCATGACTCAATTCTTCGCACAGTTTGCGGGGAACCACGCTGCAGCAATGGGTGCAGAGGAGAGACCCAGGCCAGAAGCAGTGTATGAAAGGTTCAGGAGGATGAGTCCAAAGGAGTTCTCGGGTACCACTGACCCGATGATAGCCGAAGGATGGATCAAGTCCATCGAGGTAATCTTCGATTTTATGGAGCTGACCGATGCTGATAGGGTCAGGTGTGCCACGTTCCTTCTGTCAGGGGACGCTAGGCTATGGTGGGAGAGCGCATCAGTGGCAGTGAATTTGCAGACTTTGAATTGGACGGGATTCAAGGAATTGTTCTTCGCCAAGTACTTCACTGAAGAGGTAAGATCCCGATTGACCAGAGAATTTATGACGTTGCGTCAAGGAGACAGCAGCGTGGCAGATTTCGTCAGGAAGTTTGAGAGGGGGTGTTACTTTGTACCCCTGATTTCTAATGATGTCCAGGCAAAGCTGAGACATTTTATGGATGGTTTGCGGCCTGTCTTGCGCCGTGATGTGAGGGTAGCTGGCCCTACTACATATGCAGTTGCCGTTTCTAGAGCTTTGACGGCAGAACAAGATCTGAGGGATATCGAGGCAGACAGGCAGGGCAAGAGGCCCTATCCGGCACCACCGCAACACCAGCAGCAGCAGCATCAGCGGCCTCAGCATAAAAGGCCTTACCAAGGTCCGCCGGGGAAGAAGCCGTATAAGGGACCGCCGATGGGCAAAGGTCCAGTTCAACAGCAGGGGGCACCTCAGAAGCCCGTTATTTTCCCAGTGTGTCCTAAGTGCAACCGCCAGCATCCAGGGCCATGTTTGTATGGATCAGGCAAATGCTTTAAGTGTGGAGCTAGTGACCACATGCTGAAAGAGTGCCCGCAGTGGAAACAGCCAACTCAGGGCAGAGTGTTCGCCATGCATGCACAAGAGGCGAACCCAGACACTACACTACTGACCGGTAATCATTTCTATTTAAGCTCGGTATTATTTGCCTTGCATGTGGAAATTTTATTTGTGATTATTAGTGTGCTAGTAAGATTTTAGATTGACTTGGAATATATTGATTTCAACTATGATTAAAGTTAATTGCTAGTATTTTTGGGATATAAGTTTGGTGTTGTGCTAACATCTCTCAGGAAATATTTTCATAAAGAGATTAGCCACAACTGCACTGATAGATTCAGGAGCCACTCACTCCTTTATATCGGAGACCTTTGCTAATCATTTGGACATTAAGTCCATTGGCCTAGACGTGAATTTTTCAGTGACACTTCCATCAGGGGAAGATTTGTTAGCCACCAGTGTGATCAGAGATATTGATCTAGAACTGCAAGGTCACCTGGTATATGCAGATTTGATCATATTGCCAATGCCAGAGTTTGATATCATTTTGGGAATGGACTGGTTGACTAAGAACAGAGTTCTTATCGATTTTCAGAAGAGGTCAGTGTTGGTTAGACCGCTCGGCATGGAGCAGTTTCTTTTCGAGCCAGCTAGATGGAGGAGTTTTCCTCGCATGATTTCGTGCATGAAGGCGAGGAGATTGATTTCCAAGGGGTGTCAGGCTTTCTTGGCCAATATTGTATCAGCGCCTGATGTGACCACTCCATCTATATCAGATGTTCCAGTAGTCCGAGATTTCCCAGACGTCTTTCCAGATGACATTACAGGTCTTCCACCGGATAGAGAGGTGGAGTTTGCCATTGACCTCATGCCCGGCACAGTGCCAATCTCTAAGGCACCATACAGATTAGCTCCAGCTGAGATGTTAGAACTCAAGCAGCAGATACAGGAGCTTCTAGACAAGGAATTTATTCGCCCAAGTTTCTCACCTTGGGGCGCACCAGTACTATTTGTGAAAAAGAAAGATGGGAGCATGAGACTTTGCATCGATTACCGTGAGTTGAACAAGGTAACGATCAAGAATAAGTATCCATTACCTAGAATCGAAGACTTGTTTGATCAATTGCAGGGAGCTACCGTGTTCTCTAAGATAGATCTTCGATCAGGGTATCATCAACTGAAAGTGAAGGATGCAGATGTTCACAAGACAGCTTTCAGAACCCGGTATGGGCATTACGAGTTCTTAGTAATGCCGTTTGGAGTGACAAATGCTCCAGCTATTTTCATGGATCTTATGAACCGAGTATTCCATCCGTACCTTGATCAGTTCGTCATAGTATTTATTGACGACATCCTTATATACTCGAAGAGCCATGAGGAGCATATCAAGCATTTGAGGATAGTCTTACAGATTCTTCAGAGTCGCAAGTTATTTGCGAAATTCAGTAAGTGCGAATTTTGGTTGGAAAAGGTAGCGTTTTTGGGTCATATAGTATCTAGTAGTGGTATCGAGGTGGATCCAGCGAAAGTAGCAACTGTCAAAGAATGGGTTGAGCCAAAGAATGCATCTGAGATCCGTAGTTTTCTGGGTTTAGCTGGTTACTACCGAAAGTTTATTCAGGGATTCTCGTCGATAGCAGTGCCACTCACTTCACTTACTAAAAAGAATGCCAAATTTGTGTGGAGTGAAGAATGTCAGAAGAGCTTCGATACTTTGAAGCAAGCTCTTATTTCAGCACCGGTGTTAGCCATGCCAACAGGGCAAGGAGATTTTGTGTTATACACCGATGCATCTAAGCTCGGTTTAGGAGCAGTATTGATGCAACAAGGTCGGGTCATAGCTTATGCTTCCAGGCAGTTGAAGGTGCATGAGAAGAATTACCCGACACATGATCTTGAGTTAGCAGCTGTCGTCTTTGCATTAAAAATTTGGAGACATTATCTATATGGTGAGAAATGTCAGATTTTCACCGATCACAAGAGTCTCAAATATTTCTTCACTCAGAAAGAATTAAATATGAGACAAAGACGTTGGTTAGAATTGGTGAAGGATTACGACTGTGAAATTAGCTATCATCCGGGAAAAGCTAATGTTGTCGCAGACGCATTGAGCAGAAAAGTTGCATTCATAGCTCATTTATCAGCTCAGAGATATCTTCAGTATGAGATTCAAATGTTTGACTTGGAAGTTTACCGCAAGGGCAGAACTCCTAAGCTGTCTAATCTGACAGTCAAATCTTCCTTGTTAGATCGTATTCGAGCAGGACAGTCTTCAGATGAGCAACTACAGAAATGGAGACTAAAAGATGAATCGAAGGGCAGAGTTCTCTACACAGTGTCAGATGGTATTGTGAGATACAAAGATAGAATGTGGGTACCTAGTGGTGATTCAATCAGACAGGATATTTTGTCAGAGGCACATGCATCTCCATATTCTATTCACCCAGGAGGTACAAAGATGTACAAAGACTTGCAAATTTTGTATTGGTGGCCAGGGATGAAACGAGATATCCGCAGATATGTATCAGAATGTCTCACTTGTCAGCAGGTGAAAGCAGAGCATCAGAGACCAGCAGGGATGCTTAAGTCACTTCCCATTCCAGAGTGGAAATGGGAGAATATCACCATGGATTTTGTTGTTGGTTTACCGAGGTCAGTCAGAGGATCCAATGCCATTTGGGTTATAGTGGATCGACTAACTAAGTCGGCACATTTCTTACCAGTGAAGACGACTTTCTCTATGACGCAGTATGCGGAGCTTTATATAAGAGATATAGTTCGTTTGCATGGGATTCCAGTTTCTATTGTGTCAGACAGAGATCCGAGGTTTACATCGTCCTTCTGGAAGAGTTTACATGCAGCCATGGGGACGAAATTGTTGTTCAGTACTGCATTTCACCCTCAGACAGATGGTCAGTCTGAGAGAGTGATACAGATATTAGAAGATTTGTTGAGAGCTTGTATGATTGATTTTCAGGGGACTTGGGAGTCTAAAATATCTCTAGTGGAATTTACCTACAATAACAGTTTCCAATCATCAATAGGTATGGCTCCTTACGAAGCTTTGTACGGACGGAAGTGTAGATCACCAGTTCATTGGGATGAAGTTGGTGAGAGAGCAGAACTTGGTCCAGAGATAGTTCAGCAGACTGCAGATGTGGTGGTCAAGATTCGTGATAGAATGAAGACTGCTCAGAGTCGCCAGAAGAGTTATGCTGATAAAAGAAGAAGAGATCTTGAATTTTCCGTAGGTGATCATGTATTCATCAAGATAGCACCTATGAAGGGTGTTATGAGATTTGGGAAGAGAGGTAAGCTGAGTCCCAGATTTATTGGGCCGTTTGAAATTCTTGACAGAGTTGGGACACTAGCTTATCGTGTAGCCTTACCGCCGAATCTGGCCGGAGTGCACAATGTATTTCACGTTTCAATGTTGAGGAAGTATCTAGCAAATCCTTCGCATGTTCTGAGCCATGAGCCGTTGCAGTTGACTCCAGACTTGTCTTATGAGGAAAGACCGATTAAAATTTTAGACAGACAAGAGCGTAGACTTCGTAATAAGACGACTAAGTTAGTCAAAGTCCAGTGGCTGAATCAATCAGTGGAGGAGGCCACTTGGGAAACTGAAGCAGATATGAGAATTCGCTACCCAGAGTTGTTCGGTAAGACTTAATTTCGAGGACGAAATTTTTATAAAGGGGGAGATATTGTAAAGTCCAAAAATCAGTATACGTAAAATCCATGTATTTATTTAAATTATGAAATTTATTATTTTAATTATTTATATTTATTTAATGTACGTTAAAATATTTTCTAGAGTTTTATGTTTCAGGCGATTATTCGAGGCGAGATCGAGGGAAGGAGACCTGGACGATTTATAGTAAATTTTAAAATGGTATTTTATGTTTTTAGTCATGTTTGAGACATTTTAAATGAATTATGAAGTTTTAATTTTTTTAAAAGCCTAAATTAAGTATTAAGTTAATTTAGGATTTTAAACTTTTAAAGTTGTAACACTTGTGCATTTTTTTTTATCATATGAAATAGCCTAATTGCCCCACTAATTTGCATACACATGTTACAATATATATATATATATATATATATATATATAAATCTAAAAAAAAAAAAATAAACAAGCACACACACTTTGACTCTTACACACACTCACACACTTTACACACACAACTACACGTACACACCCACAAACACAAAACAACATTTTCTATCAAACTTTTGACTTTAGGGAATGTAATGTTTTTTAAAACTCTTTCATGTCAATTCTTCACTCCATTTTCTTTCTATTTATTTTCCCTTCAACGAGCACATTTCTTCTGAAAAATTTAAGCACAATTATAGTAAGTTTTCTTTGAAGAAAAATCGAGCTTCGTTGTCCGGGATCAACTTTCGCTCCGTCTCCGCTTCGGTATCGTCGTTTCGGTATTTTTTAAATATCAAAAGGCACGTATATTCTTTCGTTTCTGTATCGATCATGTCATATTATGCGTTACGTTGTTTTTATGCGTAAAACCATGTGTATGATGCGTAGGAGTTTGAGCGATTACGTTGGGATCACTTTTGAAATACTTTTCAGATTTGAAATTTTCGTTTTTGATGTTCTGTAAAATACTGCAATTTTTCGGTACATATTTTGAGAAAACTTTCAACTACAAAAACGTAGATCTTTTCGATACGTTCGATTTGATATAAAATTCGAGTTATTTGGATTAAAATTGAGTGAGTTATGGTGTTTTTAGTATGACTGCTCAAATTAAATCCGAAAAATCCTGTTTTGATGTTCTGTAAAATAATGAAATTTTTCGGTACATATTTTGAGAAAACCTTCAACGTGAAAAACGTAGAACTTTTCGATACCTTCGATTTGATATAAAATTCGAAATATTTGGATGAAAATTGAGTGAGTTATAGCGTTTTTCGTAGGACTGCTCAAACTGCATTTTTTTAGAAACGTTTTTGTTGTTCTGAAAAATACTGCGATTTTTCAGTAAAGATTTTGATAAAACTTTTAACGACAAAAACGTAGATCTTTTCGATAAGTTCGATTTGATATAAAATTCGAGTTATTTGGATTAAAAACGAGTGAGTTATGATGTTTTTAGTATGACTGCTCAAATCGTGTTTCAAGAAAGTTATGAATTTTAATATGTTCTTGAAGTTTTTATGTTGCAGGCTTCGTTGGAAATCGACGGGTGATCGTTGTTGCATATAAGAAAGTTAGTAATGATGTTTAGAGTATTTTTGAGGTTTTGATTCATGTCGTTAAGAGCTTGAATTATTAAGAAGTCGTAAGAAATAAACTTTAATATAAATGAAAATATTTTGGGTCGTATGAATTGTAGGGTGATTATAAAAGTTTAGTTCATTGTTATGGTGTCCTAGAATGGTCTCATAATGATGAATCTTGATGCCTTATGTGTTAATTGGGAGAATAGACATGTCGCAAAATTTTCATAAAATAATTCATCGAACAGAGCGGACACGGACCCGGACACGGAGGTAGGCTCGAGGTCCGTGCCTTCTTATTTCATCACAACAATTTTTAAACGCACGGACACGGACCATGATACGGACCTAGGGACGGGGTCCGTGTACCTTCAGATTTTAGGTATATTCTTTTATTATTTAAGATTTGATTTGAGGTTTTATGCTATGGTTTAATATGATGTTTTACAAGGTTATGTCATGGGAAATTATAGATTGTTCTAAGAATTTATTTAGCTTGGGATTAAGCATGACATTTACGTTTAAGTTGTACAAGTTAAGTTTATGTATTCATATTAGTATGTTGCAGCAACGACCCGATTGACATCCAACGAATCCCTCGACGCCAAGTAAGTATGTATGACGTGCAAAGAAAATATTTGAAGTTTTGAGGTATGCTAAATGTCTTGTGACCAAAGAAAGAAAGTTAGGATTGGAAAGCGTTAAATTATGAACGGGGACCAATCCGCCCGTTAAATTATGAACGGGTTAGATCGTGGTTGTGAAGCGTTAAATTATGAACGTGGATCAACTGGCCTGTTAAATTATGAACAGGGATCTTATGTATGTGACAGTGGATACGTCCCTGTCAGCCCAGTACTGTGGTTTGTCTGATCAGATATTTATTATGTTAAGGGTCACTTGCTTTGAAACATCCTCTACGCAAAATGATGAAGTTAAGTATGTTGAAGTATGAAAGCATGTTAAAGAAAAGTTTATGTGATGGCACGTCATTTTATGTATGCAAATATGTTCAAAGCTTATGCAAAGAGCAAGTTTATGAAAGTTTAAGTTTATTATGTAAAGTTCAAGTTTGAAGTATGTACGATCTATTTTGAAGTTGTATGGGATTTTATTATGTAGTACTCGTTATTCCCAGTTTATACGTGTTGAGTCTTTAGACTCACTAGACTTGATCGATGCAGGTGATTATGTTGATGAGGAGACAGGAGGTGGCGACCAAGGGGCAGGCTTGGACTGAGCGGGAGGCTAAACCCGAGGACCGTCAAGTTTATGTTTTAAGCATTTTAAAATACTTTGAATTTATATTCCAATGAGAAATAATTTGAACAAGTATGTTGGTGAACCATTTTATTTAATGATGTTTTGAACAACCATATCTTATGGGGGACTTGGTTGTAATATTTTATGGCAAACTTTGGAAGTTATTTTATGTTTAAGAAATTTTTTATTTTTCCGCAAATTTTGAAGTAGTAAAAGTACGGTACGTTACAGTACATAATAAAAGACAACTACTGGTCCATCTGCTATGCCCGTGATCTCCACGCTAACACGATCATCTCTGTCTCGACCCAGATCCTGCCCCACCTGTTGTTATGCACACATACAGACATAACAACAGCCGGAAAACCGGTGAGAACAAATCCCAGTATAAACATGTAAACATGCATATAAACAATCTAAACATGAAACATGCTGATATGAATGTCATTCATATAAAATTATGCAATGCGAATCTAATCATGTCTAGACTCGACTCGACTATAACTCTAGGGATCCCGTTGTGAATAAGACGTCACTCGCTGTCACCTACCCTACCAATCGAGGTGTTGTACGTCTTATTCCTAGACTTCGGCCTGATCTGTATCCATGTCTACAAAGGGGCGGTGATCTTCCCCTAAGCTGAGATATCGCCGAACATCTAGAAGTCTGCCTGATCTCCACACTGTCCTATCTTAATGCATGAATACAAAATCTGTAAACAAGCATAATCATTCTAATGCAATGCCACATGATCTGTAAACAAAGCATAGCAAGATTTGTATACAAGTTCTATAAACAAATCTATAAACAATCATAATCATATCAAGATATAATCAATAAAACAAGTATGTGATTTTGGTTGGGAAACTCAAATGTGATCTCATTTGAGTCGCAAGTCCCCAAACAAAACATGTACTATACCTTTCGTCGCACAATCGCTGTCACGGTCGCCAAACTGAATCTGAAATGGAAATGTTGATATACAATCTATCAATCTCTAATCTAAATCAACACATATCCAAGTCACTACGTGATCTCGATACAATTTGACGGCATAACGACGCAATTCTCGATACCGGTCAATCCAATTCTTAACAGTTATCAACACTATCTCATTCTCAATCATTCTCATTCATAATCCAATACAATATCCATCCAAAACACAATAACTCTGCCCCCATAATTCATAAACCATACTGAAATTCATAGGAATTGCAGATGATATCATTTCTTTGATCCGTTTACAAATATATCATGCTCAATACGTCAAGAACACAATATAACTATCATATTCTAATTTCCCAACCATCTGAATTTTGAAACCTGTTGAAATTACATAAAACTTACATCACTTTGTAGCTAGTAACGAGAGGAGCTCAAAACCGAAGTCGGATTTGAATTTGGATGAGTAAATCTTGCAAAATCACAATTTGAAAATGGAAAAGAAGTTGGAAGCTTTCCTCCTCTGAAACTATCGATTCTTGTTGCTGAAATGAAGAGAATTTCGAGGCCAATCTATATATATACTTTGCATGTTCCGAACACATGGCTTGTTGTTTGCAATACACGTCTCGCGCATATGCGCGGACACTACTCGCGCATATGCGCGAGACCTACGGGTCTCGGCAGCTTAGCCATTTCACTCCTCGCGCATATGCGCCAACTCTCCCCGCGCATATGCGCCAGCGCTACTGGCGGTGCCGCGCATATGTGCGCAATACCTCGCGCATATGCGCCGAGGCTACTGGACGCCTCGCGCTACGCTGCGCGCATGCCTTCGCGCATGTGCGCCATGCTTCGAGTTTTTACATTTCTTTTGTACATTTTGTCTTCTTTTTAAATTCAATAAAATACATCTACAATCATCTTAATTATTAACAAATCCGTCTGATTATGATAACTAAATCTTCGAGCCTTACAGAATCTGAGCGCAGCAGCTTGTTCCTCTCGACACGAGCTGCACATGGACGTAAGTTTCGTTACGTTTTGCGATGTTTTGAACTTATGATGTTGGTAGAACTGAATATGATTCAGATATGGTGTTTATACTACCGTAGATACTGTATAAGCGAAGTCAGATTAAAGAACAGACTGGTTATACAATTGTTATGAATTTCAGAAAATATTATCTGAGATTAAACACTGGAATTGTATTATTCTTGATTCAAGAATAGAGAGATGATCATGCTTATGTGTTCTGGATAGATTATTCAGTATGTTTATGACGTCAGATCGGAGAAATTATACAGTATGTTTGTATTATGAATTTCAACAGATCCTGAGTGGAATTCAATAGATATTGACATACTAGAATTAGAAGAAAGATGATATGATAGTGATTATGCCTTTAGATATAATATCTGTGATGTTGAGATTGACAGGGTTACAAGATTGTATTATTATACCGTTGAAACATCAGTTGATTCAGATTGATCAGATTCAGTTATGATTTCGATTATATTGTGATATCATTGATATGAATCAGATTGTACCTTGTTCAGACATTGATCAGATTGTATATTGAATAGAGTACTGATCAGAACAGATTGTATATTGAGTAATTCATTGATATTATGTATTCGATATTGTCTTTTCAGATTGAGATGGACAGAGTTGAATACAGATCATCATCTTCGTCAGACCGGGACGACAAAGGTATAATTCATGTGATATTCGGGAAGCATAACTCAAATTAGATTAATTTGAGTTTCCCAATAAAATCACATACTAGATTATTGTTTATACTGTTACCTGAGTATGCTTTGTTTACAGATTGTTATTCATTGCATTTAAGATAGGAAAGTCTTGACAGCCATTGTCAGACGTCTAGACGTTCGGTGTATCTCAACTTAGGAGTAGCCATTACTCCTATTGCCAGCCGTTGATACAGCTCAGACCGAAGTCTAGGAATAAGACGTACAGTCACCCCGATTGGGAGAGTAGGTGACAGCCATTGACGTCTTATTCACACCGGGATCCCTAGAGTTATAGTTGAGTCGAGTCTAGACATGATTTGACTAGAACTGCATGTGTTTATAGATGTGGTTTCATAGACTATGAAACCCAATATTATTGCTTTCAGTCATGATAGCATATGTTTATGATTTAGATTGTATATGCATGCTTATCTGATTTGAGTTGCATGTTCAGTTAGATTAGATTTCATAGATGATGAACTCTATTACTATTGTTATTGCTTGTATGCATGACAGCATGTTTCATGAATTAGTATGTGTATATGCATGTTTACCATGTTTTATACTGGGATTTATTCTCACCGGAGTTATCCGGCTGTTGTCTTGTTTTGTATGTGTGCATGACAACAGGTGGGACAGGATCAGGGTCGAGAAGACGACGAGAGAAGACGAGTTTAGCGTGGTGATTCCGGACTTGGATAGATTTGATTTTAATACTTGAAATTAGTATTTGAACCTTAGATTTAGGTTGTACAGTGTTGTACCTTTATACTGAAATGTAGTTTTATACAGATATGTATATTATTAGATGCCATTACCTTTCGTATTTATATTTTAAAAAGAAAAATTTTTAGACCCTATTTATCAGAACTGATAATTAAATCCCAACGATGATTAAGAAGATGATTAGCGTTCGGGTCCCCACAATCTCAGAGTGGTTCTTCAGTTGTTGCGAGAGAAGAGGTTGTTTGCCAAGCTGAAGAAGTGTGAGTTTTGGCTGGATCAGATTTCTTTCCTAGGTCATGTTGTTTCGTGGGATGGCATTGCTGTTGATCCATTGAAGATAGAGGCGATTCAGAATTGGCCTATTCCTACTTCTGTTTCAGAGGTACGCAGTTTCCTTGGTTTGGCGGGTTATTACCGTCGTTTCATTTCAGATTTTTCCAAGATTGCCCTGCCATTGTCCAATCTGACGAGGAAGACTGTGAAGTTCGAGTGGTCTTTTGATTGCCAGAGTGCATTTCAGGAGTTGAAGGATAGATTGACGACAGCTCCTGTTCTTTCTTTGCCCAGTGGTTCTGAGGATTTCGTTGTCTATACCGATGCGTCGAAGAGAGGCCTTGGTGCAGTTCTGATGCAGCGAGGTAAGGTCATTGCTTATGCTTCTCGCCAGTTGAAAGACTATGAGAAGAATTATCCGACGCACGATTTGGAACTAGCAGCTCCTCTTCTTTCATTGTCTTTATCGACGATATCTTGATCTATTCCAAGACCAGAGAGCTTCATGCAGAGCATCTCAGAGTGGTTCTTCAGTTGTTGCGAGAGAAGAGGTTGTTTGCCAAGCTGAAGAAGTGTGAGTTTTGGCTGGATCAGATTTCTTTCCTAGGCCATGTTGTTTCGGGGGATGGCATTGCTGTTGATCCATTGAAGATAGAGGCGATTCAGAATTGGCCTATTCCTACTACTGTCTCTGAGGTACGCAGTTTCCTTGGTTTGGCGGGTTATTACCGTCGTTTCATTTCAGATTTTTCCAAGATTGCCCTGCCATTGTCCAATCTGACGAGGAAGACTGTGAAGTTCGAGTGGTCTTTTGATTGCCAGAGTGCATTTCAGGAGTTGAAGGATAGATTGACGACAGCTCCTGTTCTTTCTTTGCCCAGTGGTTCTGAGGATTTCGTTGTCTATACCGTGCGTCGAAGAGAGGCCTTGGTGCAGTTCTGATGCAGCGAGGTAAGGTCATTGCTTATGCTTCTCGCCAGTTGAAAGACTATGAGAAAAATTATCCGACGCACGATTTGGAACTAGCAGCTGTGGTTTTCGCCCTGAAGATTTGGAAACGTTACTTGTATGGCGAAAAGTGTGAGATCTTCACAGACAACAAGAGTTTGAAGTATCTGTTTTCTCAGAAAGAGCTCAATATGCGGCAGAGGAGGTGGTTAGAGCTTGTCAAAGATTATGATGTGACGATCAGTTACCACCCAGGGAAAGCGAATGTTGTGGCCGATGCTTTGAGCCGGAAGTCGAGTGCTTCTTTGAGTTCTTTGATTCAGAGGCCATTGTTGATGGATTTGCAGCGAGAGGATATTTCTTTGGTAGTTCCGGGAACCATTGCTCGCCTTTCAGCGTTGTTCATTCGGACTACTTTGACGGACAGGATCCGTAGAGAGCAGCCTGATGATGTTCAGTTGACAGAGTTGAGAGCTAGAGCTGAGGTTAGAGGGAACTCAGAGTTTGGTTCGAATGGTGATGGTTTGGTGACTTTCAGAGGCCGTATTTGTGTTCCTGTTGGCGATGATATTCGACGAGACATTCTGACAGAGGCTCATACCGCGCCATATTTGATTCATCCAGGCAGTACGAAGATGTATCAGGATCTTCGTCGACTCTACTGGTGGCCAGGTATGAAGAAAGATGTTGCTTTGCTCATATCTCAGTGCCTTACTTGTCAGCAGGTGAAGATCGAGCACCAGAGACCTGCTGGGACATTGCTATCTTTGCCGATTCCTCAGTGGAAGTGGGAGCACATTACGATGGATTTCGTGACTGGTCTTCCCAGAGTTCAGAGAGGTTATAATTCCATTTGGGTCATCGTTGATCGATTGACCAAGTCAGCGCACTTTCTCCCAGTCAAGACGACGTACTCCATGAATCAGTATGCCGAGGATTACATTGCAGAGATTGTTAGACTTCATGGTGTGCCTGTGTCGATTGTGTCTGATCGTGACCCTAGGTTTACTTCAGAGTTTTGGAAGAGTTTGCACAGAGCTTTGGGTTCACAGTTAGCGTTCAGTACAGCTTATCACCCTCAGAGCGACGGTCAGTCAGAGAGAGTCATTCAGATTCTTGAGGATATGCTCAGAGCTTGTACTATTGATTATTCTGGTAGCTGGGATTCTAAATTGCCACTTGTGGAGTTCACGTACAACAATAGCTACCAGGCGTCGATTGGCATGGCACCGTATGAGGCACTTTATGGCAGGAAGTGCAGATCGCCTTTGTTTTGGGATGAAGTTGGCGAGATGAAGATGTTGGGACCAGAGTTAGTCCAACAGACTGCTGATGTTGTTGCTGTGATCCGAGAGAGGATGAAGACTGCGCAATCGAGACAGAAAAGCTATGCAGATGTTCGGCGTAGGCTGTTGCAGTTCGAGGTTGGTGATCACGTGTTCTTGAAGATTGCACCTCTCAAGGGTGTGATGCGATTTGGCAAGAAGGGCAAGTTGAGTCCGAGATTTATTGGCCCTTTTGAGATCTTGGACAGAGTTGGTGACAGAGCCTACAGATTAGCCCTACCGCCCGATCTTGATAGAGTCCACAATGTGTTTCATGTTTCGATGCTCAGGAAGTATATTGCAGACCCTTCCCATGTTCTACACCACGAGCCATTGGACTTGACGCCGAATTTGTCGTACCAAGAGATTCCGATTCAGATTCTGGATCGCACAGTTAGAGTATTGAGGAACAAAGAGATCGGCATCGTTAAAGTCCTTTGGAGGAACCATTTGATCGAGGAGGCTACGTGGGAACCAGAGGATGAGATGAGAGAGAAGTATCCTGAGTTGTTCGTGCAGTGACGTCAATTTTGCGGACGAAATTCCTCTAAGGAGGGGAGATTGTAATAGCCGAGCCCGGTGTACGGTACGGTTTAAGTTTTGTATGTTTATTTGGGTTATGTGATTAGATGTTTAGAGTTGTGTTTTGGGCCATAGTATTATTGGTTATTGTTTTATTGAGGTGTTAGTTGGTGTTGATTGTTCGTTTCAGCGTTTCGGATCGATTTTAGTTGATTTAGTACTGTTCATTGCCGTGGCTTGAGTGCACCCGCGCTCTTAGAGGAGTGCCCCCGCGGTGTACTATTCATCATTTTGGTTTTGGAAGGCCGTGGCATCACCGCACCCGCGGCAGTGCAAGGACCGCACCCGCGGTGTGCACCGCACCCGCGGTAATTGTAGCACCGCACCCGCGGTCATCGTGCATGGGATTTATTTGTTGTGCCGTGAGCTTAGCGCACCCGCGGTGCTTGTGGCAGCGCACTCGCGGTCTAGGTATGGGCGAGATATTTAGTACCTTTTTGATTGAGTTGACTTCATTTCTACCTTATCTTCTCTTCATTTTCGAGATTTCCTCTCTTCTTCCAAGGGTTTTCTCCATTTTCTATTGCTTCCTACCTTTGATTCTTGGATTTTTTTGGATTTTAGACTTGAGATCGACGTTCTCCTTGGTATAAGGAAGCTTAGGTAAGTTTTTGGTTGAGTTCTATCATGGTTTTTGGAGATGAGATGTTATAGGTTGTTGTTATTGTTGGTTTAATGGATTATTTGACTTGAGTTTGTGGATATAGACTTGATATTGGTGTTATTTATGGATTATTGTTGTAGGTGGTGTACCAAGAGTTTAGTTGGAGGTGTTCTATTGGTTTGTAAGTGGAATTTCATCCTTTTGCTCACATGATGTTATATGTATTATGTTTTAAAGATTTTAAAGTGATATTCCCTTCAATTGATTCATTGCTATGTATTGATTCCATTGATTATCTATTGGAGGCATTGATGTCTCACTATTGTTAAAAGGGAATACAAGAGAAAATAAGAGATTGTGAAACGACGGTTTTAAATGCTATTCAAAGTTCAAATGTTTTATTGGATTGATTTATCATAGTCAGAGCATTGCATGCAATTAGTTGATCAACAACCATAGGCTTTTATCCCTCACAGTTATCGATTTATATCGATGGGATATTTGCAACCACAGACAGAGATACTATTGATATCAATCCAACCATAGAAAAGAGAAAATACCATCGTATTGCTATCTATTGCTACAGTTATTGCTACAGTATTCATGTTTCAGAGTTGATGGTATTTATGATTTTAAAGTCATGTTTTATAGAGTATATTGTATCATTGCTATGTAGAGTTCCACTTGCTGAGTTTTATACTCATTTCAGTTATTTTCATGTGATGCAGATAAGAGTGACCGACCAGGGCAGTGATCGTGGATGGGGGTCATATGCATTCACCGTTGGAAGGAAGATTATTTTGTATCATTTTGGGACATGATCAAAAGAATGATTATTTTGTATTTTGTATATTATTTGAATGATCATGTATTTATTTTGTAAACATTTTTATGAAATGTATTTTGAAACTCCTTCCATATTTTAAAGAAAATTTTATTTCCGCTGTATTATTTTAATGTTACGGGTCAGGGTGTCACAGATATGTTCTTTAGAGAAGTCGTTAGGTTGCATGGCGTGCCTAGGACTATTGTTTCTGCTCGCGATGTTAAATTCTTGAGTTACTTTTGGAAGACTTTATGGGCTAAACTTGGCACAAAATTGTTGTTTTCTACTACTTGTCATCCTCAAACGGATGGACAAACTGAAGTTGTCAATAAAACTTTAGGAACACTTTTGCGTGCTATTCTTAAAAAGAACTTGGATTGACATTTCTATGGACTTTATTTTGGGGTCGCCAAAGACTAAGAAGGGGAGGGATTCTATTTTTGTTGTTGTGGATAGATTCTCTAAGATGGCACATTTTATAGCTTGTCATAAAACCGATGATGCTTCAAATATTGCGGATTTGTTCTTTAGAGAAGTCGTTAGGTTGCATGGCATGCCTAGGACTGTTGTTTCTGGTCGCGATGTTAAATTCTTGAGTTACTTTTGGAAGACTTTATGGGCTAAACTTGGCACAAAATTGTTGTTTTCTACTACTTGTCATCCTCAAACGGATGGACAAACTGAAGTTGTCAATAGAACTTTGGGAACACTTTTGCGTGCTATTCTTAAAAAGAACTTGGATTGACATTTCTATGGACTTTATTTTGGGGTTGCCTAGGACTAAGAAGGGGAGGGATTCTATTTTTGTTGTTGTGGATAGATTCTCTAAGATGGCACATTTTATAGCTTGTCATAAAACCGATGATGCTTCAAACATTGCGGATATTGTTCTTTAGAGAAGTCGTTAGGTTGCATGGCATGCCTAGACTATTGTTCTGGTCGCGATGTTAAATTCTTGAGTTACTTTTGGAAGACTTTATGGGCTAAACTTGGCACAAAATTGTTGTTTTCTACTACTTGTCATCCTCAAACGGATGGACAAACTTAAGTTGTCAATAAAACTTTGGGAACACTTTGCGTGCTATTCTTAAAAAGAACTTGGATTGACATTTCTATGGACTTTATTTGGGGTCGCCTAGGACTAAGAAGGGGAGGGATTCTATTTTTGTTGTTGTGGATAGATTCTCTAAGATGGCACATTTTATAGCTTGTCATAAAACCGATGATGCTTCAAATATTGCGGATTTGTTCTTTAGAGAAGTCGTTAGGTTGCATGGCATGCCTAGGACTATTGTTTCTGGTCGCGATGTTAAATTCTTTAGTTACTTTTGGAAGACTTTATGGGCTAAACTTGGCACAAAATTGTTGTTTTCTACTACTTGTCATCCTCAAACGGATGGACAAACTGAAGTTGTCAATAAAACTTTGGGAACACTTTTGCGTGCTATTCTTAAAAAGAACTTGGATTGACATTTCTATGGACTTTATTTTGGGGTTGCCTAGGACTAAGAAGGGGAGGGATTCTATTTTTGTTGTTGTGGATAGATTCTCTAAGATGGCACATTTTATAGCTTGTCATAAAACCGATGATGCTTCAAACATTGCGGATTTGTTCTTTAGAGAAGTCGTTAGGTTGCATGGCATGCCTAGGACTATTGTTTCTGGTCGCGATGTTAAATTCTTTAGTTACTTTTAGAAGACTTTATGGGCTAAACTTGGCACAAAATTGTTGTTTTCTACTACTTGTCATCCTCAAACGGATGGACAAACTGAAGTTGTCAATAGAACTCTGGGAACACTTTTGCGAGCTATTCTTAAAAAGAACTTGGATTGACATTTCTATGGACTTTATTTTGGGGTTGCCTAGGACTAAGAAGGGGAGGGATTCTATTTTTTTTGTTGTGGATAGATTCTCAAAGATGGCACATTTTATAGCTTGTCATAAAACCAATGATGCTTCAAACATTGCGGATTATGTTCTTTAGAGAAGTCGTTAGGTTGCATGGCAGTGCCTAGGACTATTGTTTCTGGTCGCGATGTTAAATTCTTGAGTTACTTTTAGAAGACTTTATGGGCTAAACTTGGCACAAAATTGTTGTTTTCTACTACTTGTCATCCTCAAACGGATGGACAAACTGAAGTTGTCAATAGAACTTTGGGAACACCTTTGCGTGCTATTCTTAAAAAGAACTTGGATTGACATTTCTATGGACTTTATTTTGGGGTCGCCTAGGACTAAGAAGGGGAGGGATTCTATTTTTGTTGTTGTGGATAGATTCTCTAAGATGGCACATTTTATAGCTTGTCATAAACCGATGATGCTTCAAACATTGCAGATTTGTTCTTTAGAGAAGTCGTTAGGTTGCATGGCATGCCTAGGACTATTGTTTCTAGTCGCGATGTTAAATTCTTTAGTTACTTTGGAAGACTTTATGGGCTAAACTTGGCACAAAATTGTTGTTTTCTACTACTTGTCATCCTCAAACGGATGGACAAACTGAAGTTGTCAATAGAACTTTGGGAACACTTTGCGTGCTATTCTTAAAAAGAACTTGGATTGACATTTCTATGGACTTTATTTTGGGGTTGCCTAGGACTAAGAAGGGGAGGGATTCTATTTTTGTTGTTGTGGATAGATTCTCTAAGATGGCACATTTTATAGCTTGTCATAAAACCGATGATGCTTCAAACATTGCGGATATGTTCTTTAGAGAAGTCGTTAGGTTGCATGGCGTGCCTAGGACTATTGTTTCTGGTCGCGATGTTAAATTCTTGAGTTACTTTTGGAAGACTTTATGGGCTAAACTTGGCACAAAATTGTTGTTTTCTACTACTTGTCATCCTCAAACGGATGGACAAACTGAAGTTGTCAATAAAACTTTGGGAACACTTTTGCGTGCTATTCTTAAAAAGAACTTGGATTGACATTTCTATGGACTTTATTTTGGGGTCGCCTAGGACTAAGAAGGGGAGGGATTCTATTTTTGTTGTTGTGGATAGATTCTCTAAGATGGCACTATTTTATAGCTTGTCATAAAACCGATGATGCTTCAAACATTGCGGATTTGTTCTTTAGAGAAGTCGTTAAGGTTGCATGGCATGCCTAGGACTATTGATTCTGGTCGCGATGTTAAATTCTTGAGTTACTTTTGGAAGACTTTATGGGCTAAACTTGGCACAAAATTGTTGTTTTCTACTACTTGTCATCCTCAAACGGATGGACAAACTGAAGTTGTCAATAGAACTTTGGGAACACTTTTGCGTGCTATTCTTAAAAAGAACTTGAATTGACATTTCTATGGACTTTATTTCGGGGTTGCCTAGGACTAAGAAGGGGAGGGATTCTATTTTTGTTGTTGTGGATAGATTCTCTAAGATGGCACATTTTATAGCTTGTCATAAAACCGATGATGCTTCATACAATGCGGATTTGTTCTTTAGAGAAGTCGTTAGGTTGCATGGCATGCCTAGGACTATAGTTTCTGGTCGCGATGTTAAATTTTTTAGTTACTTTTGGAAGACTTTATGGGCTAAACTTGGCACAAAATTGTTGTTTTCTACTACTTGTCATCCTCAAACGGATGGACAAACTGAAGTTGTCAGTAAAACTTTGGGAACACTTTTGCGTGCTATTCTTAAACAGAACTTGGATTGAAATTTCTATGGACTTTATTTTGGGGTCGCCTAGGACTAAGTGTTAGAGTAGGTGCCCGTCGAGCCAAGTGTTGGCCGAGTGTTCACAATAAAACTCTATGTATAAGCAATCTTTATTTTAATAATATTTGAAATTATTTTTTTGGCAAATCTTTATCTGTATACCCATGCTAGTTGCATAGATAAAGCCCTTGAATATACAAATAGTAGAAAGAATATGAGATGCTCATATAATGAGTATCATGAAACTCATATTTGTAATACTGTATATTCTAAACGGTTCCTAGTCGATTCAGCCGCCACTAAGAAGGATATAGGCCGCTCGAGTTAGAGACTAGTATCTGCGATGTGAGTACCATGTTTCATTGGTAGGGGACATTGTGATGTCCGAACATGCAGATAAGTGCTCCTTGTAGAGTGCACTGAACAACCCTCCATAAAAGGACTTTCCAAGTGGTTCTCACTTATCGAGTGGAAAAGTCCTGGTTTATGGTTGTACAGAATTAGTCCTTATGACCCGGGACAACATTGAAACTCTATGTGCTAGAATTACACTTTGACTTGTTTACCGACTCTCATGGGGTCATCAGGTGGCAAGGTTGGGTGTTCTGTCGAAACACATAGGAGTCGATGCATTGTAGTCGGAGATTCACCGCTTACCTTCGGGTATGGATATCCTATGTGTTATCATGTGTATGTAGGTTGAAATCTCTGATCAGAGTATGGTTGTAATTATGAAAGGGGTTTCATAGATTACACCATTGATGCAACTACTACATGACACATAGTATCGATTCATGGACAACTCTCGATAAACCAATGGTTGTCGAATCGATCGGGATATATGAGTTGAAGGGACCGTACTGTACGCTAACCATAATTGAATGGTTCTTGCAGGCACTATCATTTGATACCTAGGGAATCATGTAAGCGATGCTGCTAGGCGTTTAACGTGATTGGTTGGGTACTATCAGACTTGAGTTCTGACGTTCTTACTATCAAGGAGTTGATAAGTAAGAATGGAGCAATTGGGGTATGCTCGAATAAGGACATGTTTAGTCCGAATCACATAGAGATGTGAACCCACGGCTAGTTGTATCAATGAACCATTGAGGGCCACACAAGTACTAGCTTTGTAAATCCCGATTTATGGAAGTGTTCCTAGATTAAAATTGGCCAAGTGAATAATGTATTTGAAAAATTGTGATTTTCATAAACATTATTATGGACTAAATTAAATTAATTCAAGTGTTGAATTAATTAAACACTAGTGGGCCTAGTAGAGTCCAAATAATTAAATTAATTCAAGTGTTAGATTAATTAAATATCATTGGGCCTTGTAGAGCCCAATTGGAAATAATTATTTAACTAGTGGGCTTGAGTAAAATCAAGTAAAGTCTAATTGGGCTCAATGTGATTGAGACAATTAAAAGTCCATGGGCCTTGCAAAAGGTTGCAAGCCCACTAGGGTTTGCATGCTTGGGAGATCAAAGGTTGGAGAATACTTTTGATTAAAATATTGCATGGCATGCAACTTTTCTCCCAACTTTTCCCACACCCAAGACTAGACTTCACTCCCTCATTCCTCACCTCTCACTTGGCCGAAACTACACAAGATATTCTCTCAAATTTTTCTTCTTATTTTATTTTTTGTTCTTCAATTGTTGGAGAAAAAAACTCACTTCTCAAAGAAAAATCCTTATATTTTTCTAGTGCAAAATATGAGGGGATCTACCTAGTTGGTGGTGGGCCTAATTTGAAGGAAAGATTCAAGGACTTGGAGGAGGAGCTTGTAGATCTTCATGCCTTGAAGAGCTTTGTTGTTTGACAACAAAGTTGGAGCCACAATCAATCTTTTAAAGATTGATAGGTAAATCTCTTAAACATCCTATGTATGGTGTTGTTTGTAAATATTGCACAAAAGCAAGGGGTGGCCGAAATTCTTGCTTGAATTTAAAAATTTTTGACTTCCGTTGCGCTTCCGGCCACCGTAACCGGTCCGCTTTCAAGTGGTATCCGAGCTAAGGTTACGGTTTTTGTTTAATATTTACGTAATATTATGTTGAGATCAATTTCTAACCGCTTGAGAAATATTTTTGCAAGGAAAAATCATGGAGGCCGAAAATTTGAAAAACAAAAAAAAAAAAAATCATTTTTCGGGCAGCATGTTGCTGCCCGAGGGCTGCCCGAGCTGCCCTTGATTTTTCTGGCAGCAAAGGGCAGCCCCCCGAAAATTGTAGGTTTTTAAATAAAAAAAAAAATTTTTTTTTGTGTTGCCGGAATCCGACGACGGAGCTCCGGCGACGGCGATGACGGCTAGGGTTTCCAAAAGTGTTTTGGACAATCTTAGTGTCATGGGCCTTGAGATGTTGGGCCATTGGATGGCCAACATAATTTGTGAAATTTAAATGGGCCAAAATATTTTTTGGTGAAAAATGGTTTTTGGGCCCTTAAGTTTAAATTTACAATTGTTGCACATATTTTCTCATAAAATAAATAATTGAAGTTGGACTTTAATTATTTATAGTAAATTGTGATTTACAAGAAATTCGATTATAAATAAATTAATTTGAAAGTAGACAAAGATGTTTGTATACTTTGTTAATTTAATTTATAATTGTGGCGGTTAGTGATTGGATCAAGATATATAATATTGGATCAATTAATTATAGTGATAATTAATTGATGGTGTATGATATGTGATATTATGCATGAAAGATGATCAAAAGCCCAAGTCCAATTTGCTAGGTGTATGCTAGGATATTTGTGTTGCATGATTGTAATAATTATCAATTTAAAGTGGGCTTGGTTTATGGCCCGTTCCCACCCCATGAGATGTATCCCTATGTGCCATGGATATTTAATTGTAAATATTAGAATAGTGGAAGATCAAGATTGGAAGATGGTGGCCTTGGTGATTATGAAGATTGAAGACATGTAATATTGGATGCTAATGTAATAATATAGTTGCATTGCATCCCTTGCATTTACCCTAGGATTGGACCTAGGCCCGTGTTTAGCTCACACGGGCCATTAGTATTGGGTCAATTGATCATCCTTGTACTGTTTTCTATTTATAATATATGCATGATATGTTATAAATAATGAGTATGTGCGTTATTATTATGATAATAACAAAGTTGCATGAATCCGGCAAACATACAATCAAACATGGCGAGCTTTTAAAGTAAAATTAATGATGAGACCTTTCAAAATTAAAAACCCTCATTTTGAATAAGATTCAAAATTAATATCAAGTCCGAAAAGGGGAATTATAAAATTGTTTATAATTTCCTTGTCTTCCATCGACAATGGGTGCATGTTGAACGCTACCCGTACTCGGGGCTCGGCTCATATTATTGGGGGAGCCTTGGGTACCGGAAAGCTGTGACATCCATTGACATAGTTATGTGAACTACGTGGAACTCCCATGATTTCGGCTCATATTATTGAGGGAACTCATGGCGACCGTCCATTAAGGTTCAATATCGATGGGTTAGGCTTGACACGTAAAGATGAACGACGTCATATTATTGGGTCCTAATCAAACGTGAGACAAAAGTATACGTAGAGGGTTGCATGGCGATGCAATTGGAAACTACCTTTGAGGAATTGTGATTGGCCGATATTATTCGGGATCACAATTCGCTAATTGGACCTTACGTACCTACTGAGGAAAGTGTTTCCCGTTTTCACTAGAGGGTAGTGAAAAATCTCAAAACAGTGGGAGCGATAATTTATAAAGTAAAAGTCCAAACTTTATATCTTATTAAATATTTTAAAATAGTCATCAACATTTATCTGTTTTTACTTTTCAGTAAAAATTGACGATGTCATCGATTCGCAATCCAATATCCGTAATACTCGACAAAAACATATTAACTGGACCTAACTACCTCACTTGGCTAAGAAACCTAAAAATCGTCTTGAATTCGGAAAGGGTGGCATATACACTGACTGAGTCGCCCCCTGTTGAGGCTCCGACTGACTGCAATCCTGAGGAATTGCAGGCTTACAAGGAATGGTGTGACCATGACTTGATAGCCAGGTGTTATATGCTGACTTCTATGAATGATGAGCTGCAGAGGCGTTTTGAGGGTGCAAAGAGTGCTGCTGACATTCATTTGCACCTCAAGGAGCTCTTTGGTGAGTAAACACGTCCTCTTAGGCATGCTACCGTCAAGGAGCTGATCACTTTACGCATGCAAGATGGGGCCTCGGTCCATGAGCATGGCCTATAGGTGATTGGGCTCGTGGACAAGCTCGTTGGCATGGATCTGATCTTGCCTTCAGAGTTGACCACCGACGTGTTGCTCCTATCGCTGCCTAATCATTTGATCCTTTTGTGGTGAACTTCAACATGAACAAGCTAGAGCCGACCCTTGAGGAGTCGGTGAATATGCTTGTTACGTTTGAATCCACCATCAAGAAAGAGAAGTTGGTTCTTTATGTGGGTTCTTCATCTGGTACGAAGATTGATCCACATGGGAATGGAAAGAAGAGTTCTTTCCAACGTCCCAAGAAGAACGTGCCCTTGTTGAGGCAATCTCCGAATCCCGTTGAGGCAGCCAGACCAGTTAAGGCTGACAAGACTGGTGATGTACGTCATCACTGCAAGAAGCCTGGACATTGGAGGCGTAATTGCAAAGAATATCTTGCCCAGAAAAGTTCTGGAAACGGTATGTTCTAAATTGAAGTTGTAATGCCCGAGAATTAATCACTGTTAATTAAGGATTATTGACTTATAATTTAACGTGATTACGAAAGGGCCAACTGAGACACGAATTAAGATAATGTGTGACCATTTATTTTGAATTTTAGAGTGTGTTGCCGAAGCAACACTGCACCCGCGCCCTTGCATGTACCGCACCCGCGGTGCATGGACAGAAACTTGGTCAGTTTTACCGAAGGGTGACCGCACCCGCGGTGTTAGCATTACCGCACACGTACCGCGGCCGCGATCTCGACACGTACCGCACCCGCGGTCATGCAATTCCAGAATTGATAAGATTGTCGAAGCTTGAGCGCACCCGCGGTCATACACTTACCGCACCCGCGGTGCAACGTGTGTTGCGAAAATTGTGACACCTCATGACATGCATGCGTTGATATATATAGTGCTGTAATTCCTTCAAAAATCATTCAGAATGAAAGAGAAAAGGTCCGAGGAGGAAGACAGAAAATCCTTACGCCTTCTGTGAACAATCCGTCCGTTAGATTTTGAATCCGACTTCAGTATTGAGTTCCTAGCAACGTAGGCTACAACTGGACGTAAGTTTTACTACGTTTTGACATGCTTTGAAATTATGATATTGTCAGAATTGAATGGAACTCATATATGTTGTTCTTGACATATTAGACATCATAAAATCGAAGTCAGATTAAGAAACGGACTGATTATGGAATTGTTATGATTTTCGGAATAGTTTTGGAGTCGACTTGATATCAGAATGTAATTGTTATCGAGTATGAAATGTTAGAATTGATATCTGACTGATATGATATGACTGGATATATTGAGATATGATATTATGCTGTTGAAACAGAATTTGATTGAATTCTAATTATATCCAGTATTGATTGAGTGGTGTATTGATACCGTACCCTCGATATTGTCATTGTCAGACTGAGTATTGACAGGCTTGGGGTTCGAGACTTCGATAGAGTCAGAGTATCAGAAAGAAAGGTATAAATTAATGTTGAGTTGGGATGGCACAACTCGAGTGAGGTTTGACTCGAGTTTCCCTAAATCACATACTTTTACTTATTGCATTGATATTTGCAATTGATCAGACTTATGATTGTAGTCTATTGATTTATAGCTACTGTGTGATAAGATTGATATTTGTAGCTTATTGATTTATAGCTACTGCATGTAATGACTGCTGATTCGCTAGTCATTGACTGATTTGCTTAGATACTGACTGTATGTATTGATTACTGAGTCGTTGAGTCATAGGCTGATTCGCCTAGTCACCGGCTGATTCGTCGGGTTATTGACTGATTCGTCTTATTATAGGCTGATTCGCCTAGTCACCGGCTGATTCGTCGGGTTATAGACTGATTCGTCTAAACTTAAGCTGATTCGCTTAATTACAGGCTGATTCGTCTGGTTATTGGCTGATTCGCCTAATTACTGGCTGATTCGTCAGGTTATTGACTGAGTCGTCAATTCTGCGGCTGATTCGCCCAGACACTGATATATGAATTATATCGATGCCGTTTAGGGATTGATTCATTCCTATCGACTGAGATTCGATATAATACCTATATCCAGACATCGGGATCCCTAGGATAGAGTTGAGTCGAGTCTGAGACGACGCGTCAGTGGAGTCGAGTCTGATGACGACGCGTCGGTTGAGTTGAGTCTGATATGACATGTTGATTTACATTGTTTATGCCATTCATGATTATTGAATGTTTGATATGAATTTATGTTTCTGATTTGAGACATGTTATGAATACTTCTTATATGCTTTCGTATATGCTTTTATACGACTGCATGTTTACATTGTTTATACTGGGATATTTATATCTCACCGGAGTTATCCGGCTGTTGTCTTGTTTTGTATGTGTGCATGACAACAGGTGGGGCTGGATCAGGGTCAAGAAGAGGATGAGAGAAGACGAGTTTAGCGTGGTGATTCCGGACTTGGTTTAGAGATAGGGTTAGACACTTGATATTAGTTGTTAAACCCTAGTTGAATAAATGTATGTTGTACAGAACTTGTACTTTTATACTGAGATGTATATTCATGCTTAATATGTAATTTGAGTAAATTACATTACGTTTCCGCTTTGTATTTTAAAAAAAAAAAAATTTAGACCCTGTTTTCTAATTGATTAATTAGTCCCAATGATGATTAAGATCATGATTAGCGTCCGGGTCCCCACAACAGGTGGTATCAGAGCTGTAGGTACCAGAACTGTAGATTCTTAAGATTGAGATAGAAGCTAGTGAGCGGGGTAGAATGTGTTTCTTTCCTTGCTTATGATTGCTAGCATTCTTTACTGCTTTATATAATACATGTTACTTGACTTATCTGATTTGATTCTGTAATATGTATTATTGGGAACGAATCTGAACTGATTATCGATCAGCAGTAAGATGATCGGAGGAGAGATTGAATTGAAACAGGTGTGTTGGATTGGATTACTAATCCTTTTGAGTTTCAGATATGCCTCCTAGACGAATCCCAGAACAGGGTAGTACATCGAATCCTCCAATGGATGTAACACCAACTCCAATGGAAACCTTGCTGAAGAGGTTTCAGTCATTTAAACCACCCACTCTGAAAGGTACTGAGACATCAGTCGAGTGTGAGAGTTGGTTAGGTAGCATTGAGTTGCTGTTTGATTCACTGGAGTACAGTGATGAGCGCCGGATTAAATTGATTGGACACCAGTTGCTGGATGTTGCACAAAGCTGGTAGGGTTACAATGAAGAGGGCCTTGAAGCAGCGAGGTACGATTATTACTTGGGATGTATTTAAAACTGAGTTTTATCAGAGATTTTTCCCAATATCGTACAGAAAAGACAAGGGGGCGGAGTTTGCCAATTTGAGACAGGGTCAGCTGAACATTGAAGAATATGTGACCAAGTTCTCTACCTTGTTGAAGTTTGCTCCACATGTGTCCGAAAATGACGAAGCCGTTGCCGATCAATTCATCAATGGCTTGAATCCCGATATATTTACATTGGTGAACACAGGACGACCCAATAACTTTGCTGATGCCATGAATAGAGCAAAGGGCGCTGAAGCGGGCCTGATAAGGCAGAGAGGAGCTGAATTTGTTTCTCCAGTGTCGAGACCACAGCAACCACTTCCCCGATTCGAGGGTGGTAGTAGCAGTAGTAGAAAGAAAGATTTTCTGAAGGCTAGAGGAAAGCAATTTAAGAAGTCTGGCGGCAGTTCTTCTAGCTCCAGTGGTTCTCAGCAGAGTTATTGACCGACGATTTCGGTTGGGAATAATTCTAGCAAGCGGACTAGGTCAAGTTATAGTAAATGGACGTACTGTCCAAGTATCGATCCCACAGAGACTATTATTTAATTACTAAGATTCAATTATTTTATTTAATCTAGGCAAACAAAATGAGCGATTGATTATTATTTCAATAAAGTGAATTTTTAAACTAATGTATGCTAATTAAATGACTAAATCAAATATCCGAGATGCTTGGAACTTGGGGATTTTCAAATTTAAATGAAATGACCGGGAACACACGATGGTAACAGACTTTTGATTAATATCATGCAATGGAATTATTTAACTATAGATCATTTGATGTCACGATGAGATCCTCTATATTAATTATAAAGCTATTTCTAGAATTTATAATCCTATTTTCATTTAACAGTCCAGCTATTTCTAATTGAATTTAATTAAACAAAACGCATTCATCAACGATAGAATCACAGCTGTCGCCTAAAATCGCACACTGAAATCGAATACTATTTCTAGTCGATTTAACCGCGTGTTGATTAATATTTTTGAAGCTAAATTTAATCAATTCTCTTTCGGGTCAAGATTAAACAACAAACATGCAAATAATTGGCCAAATTAAAAGCACGAAATTTATGCAAATATCAATCAATAACATGGAATAATTTTATAAATCAAACGATCCAACGATAAATTAAAATCAATCGTTTGTCCCAATCGTGGTCCCGATCACAGGAAAACTACTCCATAAATTCAAAACTAAAATCAAATTTAATGTTTGAATTCATGTCTAAGAAAATAAGAAAATAAAAGGGAAGAGAAATCTCAATGACGGTGCGCGGATCTTGCGTGTAAATTGCGCTGTTTTCGCCCAAGTCGCCGCCGTCTTCAAAAAGTTCAAAGCTTGCGCTCCTTTTTTCTCTCAAAGTCGGCTCCTATCTCCCGAAATTCAACAACCATCTTCGTGTTAGGTTATTTTCTTTTTATATCTCCCAAATCACGAACAAAATCTTTGCCAAATTCTCGATCTGATATTGCGTACACGGACCCCGTGCTTGCATCCGGGAAAGGGTCCGTGTAGACTCTGCCTCAAAAATTCTTCCGGAATGGTGGACACGGACCCCGTGCCTGGGTCCGTCCAGGGGTCCGTGTAGACTCTGGATTTTTCTTCTCTGGATGATGACGAGCACGGACCACGGATATAGGTCTGGCAAGAGGTCCGTGTAGACTCTGTTATTTGTGTCTCGAATATTGAAAGGCACGGACCTTCCTCCGGGGTCTGTGTCTGGGTCCGTTCTTCCTCGGCTGTATTCTTCTCTTATTGTTGAATGACACGGACCCGCCTCGGGGGTCCGTGTTTGGGGCCTTTGTCTCCAACACTTTTGTGTTTTCTCCTATTTTTCCGGGTATTTTTGATGTGGCGTTGCGAGGCTTGACTTTTCTTTTATTTCTTTGGTTTTCACCCGCTTTTGGTCAAACCTGCAAACAGCCATAATGAAACGAAATAAGCTCAAAACTCGGAATAAAAAAGCCAAATAAGCACGAATACGACAAAATAAAATCCCTAAAATGCTATATAATTCGTGCTTATCAGTTATACTGGAGTGTACTGCGGAAATTGTGGAGGGAGACATTCCACTGAGCAATGCCAAGGAGTACTTGGTAGCTGCCACTTCTGCAAGCAACAGGGACATTTTGCCAGAGTATGTCCACAGAGGGGTTCCCAAAGATCCCAAGGAACTGAACCATCTGGATCAGCGGCACAGTGGAGTAGACGATCAACTGCCGTTCCTTCATTTCAGCCAGCACCATCTCAGTCACAGCAGAGGCTAGGAGGAAGCCAGACAGTTGGCCAGCCTCCTAGACAGCAGGCCAGAGTATTTGCTTTGACCGAGGAACAGGCTCAGGAAGCACCAGATGATGATGTTGCAGGTAACTGATTTGTTTGATTTTCCTGCATATGTATTTAGGAATACCGGTGCTTCACATACTATTATTTCTGAAAGACTTGCATTGATGTATGCATTATTTGTTGAGTCCCTATTTACTGTAGTATTTGGTTCTGTTCCTTTGGGAAAAGATTTTGTATCAGCGATTTCTGTTAGATCTTGTATACTACAGTCGGATAAGAATGAGATCGAGTTAGATTGTGTGGAAGCTTGTGTTGTACTGGTGTTCTATGATTTTGGAACTGCATTACTGATAATTGATATGCTGATCAAGTACATAGCTACCATAGATTAATTCCAGAAGATGGTCAGAATTAAACCTGAGATGATCAAGAAATGAATATTGTACGATAAGAATTCTAGACTGAGAATTCCTTTTATATTCGTACTAGCTATGACTCGATTATTACAGAAAGGAGCAGAATAACTCCTTATGTATTCAGTTGATTTACTGAAATTGAGTCTATCATTGGCTGATTTACCAATGATAAGAAAGTTCTTGATGTTTTCTCTGATAAGATTTCAGATCTGATTCCAATCAGAGAGATTGAATTTAGTCTTGAACTGATCTTAGAAATTGTTGAAATTTTGAATCCTGATTGAGAAAGATAGTAGACAATCAAGATTATATTGTACAGTCCGAACCAGAGTTGATTTCGAATCGATAGCAGTTTAAAAAGCTGATTAGAATATTTAGAACTCAATATCGATAGTCAAAACAGAGTGTCGATCAGAATAACAGATACGTGATTTGGTATTTTGTATGAGATTGATTATTCTGTGATGTCAGATGTGTCAGAATTGTACAGCAAAGATTGATAGTGATAGTCAGAGCCGAATACCAGGTAGGTATTTCCTCTTTAATTTATGTTATTAACTGAGTGTATATGTCAAATAGTTCGAATCAGAGAGGACAGATAGTGTCAGAAACTTACAGTAATGGATTCAGTGTTCAGTCTGATGATTGAGAATGTATTGTATTCGAACAGATAGTTGTGATATAGACAGATGAGATCAGTTATAACAGAATTATACTGAAATGTTGGCAGAAATTATACGGATATGTCTGAATTGCTAACAGAAAAGACAGAAAGATAGAAATCAGAAGATTTATTACAGAATTGTATAGTTCCGAATAGAAATGGGAATACGTTTCTATGACTTTCGTAATGAAATTACTGCCATTTTCCTACAAATTATGATATGATATGATTATGATTGATTGATTGTTCAATCTATAATCTATTAGTTTGTACAAGATAACGTACAAACATGACCAGATGACACAGATCGATGTCAGAGAGGTGGTCAGAAAGATCAGAATGCCATAGTAGACTATGTCAGATTGTGATTTTGCTTGAGATTGTATTCGTGACAAAATGTAGCAAGAGTTTTCTTTTAGATTGTTTTACAGATTGGAAGACTGTCAGAATGTATTAGCCAGATGTTGGAAGATTTTTGTACAGCTTTAGTGCTGGATGTTAGCATTAATTGATATGACTTATTATCATGACGTGACAATAGCTATCAGCTTATCAGATGGGTAATGAGATAGTTATAGATGAGACGGTATACAGTGAATACTGCAGATTTCTTTTGAAGAAAATTCGAAGGAAGATGAAGATAGTTCAGAAAGAACAGATGTCATAAACAGACATCGGATGATGATGATTGGTATTTGAGGTCGAGGATGGAATATGTCCTAGATCGAGAGCAGCAGATGTAATGATGGTTGGTTGTATTGAATCATTATAGACTATGGAGTAGGGTATATACAGATGTTGTATAACCAGTATTGCGAGATTGACTTTATCAGAGCTATTTCCAGAAATAGAATTTGATATGAGATTGAAATTTCAGAACAGATTCATTGAGATAAGTTTCGGATTTAAACTCTGGATACATTTCTTCTGATATATCTGAATTGATTACTTGCGAGTTCGAGGACGAACTCAGATCTTAGAGGGGGAGAAATGTAATGCCCGAGAATTAATCACTGTTAATTAAGGATTATTGACTTATAATTTAACGTGATTACGAAAAGGCCAACTGAGACACGAATTAAGATAATGTGTGACCATTTATTTTGAATTTCAGAGTGTGTTGCCGAAGCAACACTGCACCCGCGCCCTTGCATGTACCGCACCCGGGTGCATGGACAGAAACTTGGTCAGTTTTACCGAAGGGTGACCGCACCCGCGGTGTTAGCATTACCGCACCCGCGGTGCAGTACCTCACCCGCGGTCTCGACAGGTACCGCACCCGCGGTCATGCAATTCCAGAATTGATAAGATTGTCGAAGCTTGAGCGCACCCGCGGTCATACACTTACCGCACCCGCGGTGCAACGTGTGTTGCGAAAATTGTGACACCTCATGACATGCATGCGTTGATATATATAGTGCTGTAATTCCTTCGAAAATCATTCAGAATGAAAGAGAAAAGGTCCGAGGAGGAAGACAGAAAATCCTTACGCCTTCTGTGAACAATCCGTCCGTTAGATTTTGAATCCGACTTCAGTATTGAGTTCCTAGCAACGTAGGCTACAACTGGACGTAAGTTTTACTACGTTTTGACATGCTTTGAAATTATGATATTGTCAGAATTGAATGGAACTCATATATGTTGTTCTTGACATATTAGACATCTTA
This sequence comes from Primulina eburnea, assembly GCF_022965805.1. Classification (NCBI taxonomy): domain Eukaryota; kingdom Viridiplantae; phylum Streptophyta; class Magnoliopsida; order Lamiales; family Gesneriaceae; genus Primulina; species Primulina eburnea. The sequence goes on from NC_133112.1 coordinate 23,256,849, forward strand.
AAATCGAAGTCAGATTAAGAAACGGACTGATTATGGAATTGTTATGATTTTCGGAATAGTTTTGGAGTCGACTTGATATCAGAATGTAATTGTTATCGAGTATGAAATGTTAGAATTGATATCTGACTGATATGATATGACTGGATATATTGAGATATGATATTATGCTGTTGAAACAGAATTTGATTGAATTCTGATTATATCCAGTATTGATTGAGTGGTGTATTGATACCGTACCCTCGATATTGTCATTGTCAGACTGAGTATTGACAGGCTTGGGGTTCGAGACTTCGATAGAGTCAGATTATCAGAAAGAAAGGTATAAATTAATGTTGAGTTGGGATTGCACAACTCGAGTGAGGTTTGACTCGAGTTTCCCTAAATCACATACTTTTACTTATTGCATTGATATTTGCAATTGATCAGACTTATGATTGTAGTCTATTGATTTATAGCTACTGTGTGATAAGATTGATATTTGTAGCTTATTGATTTATAGCTACTGCATGTAATGACTGCTGATTCGCTAGTCATTGACTGATTTGCTTAGATACTGACTGTATGTATTGATTACTGAGTCGTTGAGTCATAGGCTGATTCGCCTAGTCACCGGCTGATTCGTCGGGTTATTGACTGATTCGTCTTATTATAGGCTGATTCGCCTAGTCACCGGCTGATTCGTCGGGTTATAGACTGATTCGTCTAAACTTAAGCTGATTCGCTTAATTACAGGCTGATTCGTCTGGTTATTGGCTGATTCGCCTAATTACTGGCTGATTCGTCAGGTTATTGACTGAGTCGTCAATTCTGCGGCTGATTCGCCCAGAAACTGATATATGAATTATATCGATGCCGTTTAGGGATTGATTCATTCCTATCGACTGAGATTCGATATAATACCTATATCCAGACATCAGGATCCCTAGGATAGAGTTGAGTCCAGTCTGAGACGACGCGTCAGTGGAGTCGAGTCTGATGACGACGCGTCGGTTGAGTTGAGTCTGATATGACATGTTGATTTACATTGTTTATGCCATTCATGATTATTGAATGTTTGATATGAATTTATGTTTCTGATTTGAGACATGTTATGTGTGGGGACCCGGGCTCTAATTCTTTTTCTTGGGATTAAATGGATTGTTATTAAAAACGTGGGTCAAATTTTTGCTTTTTACATTAAATCAAATGTAACTAAACAAACATAATTCTTAGCTTAACATACAATATAAACATGAAGTACAAGTCTTGTTCTTACAACTAGTGTTCAATACCATCTATAAACAAACGGTAGTACAAGTCTAACAAAAGAACCACTAGTCCTCTGCTGCGCCCGAGATCACCACGCTATCCCGATCATCTCTGTCTCGACCTAGATCCTGCCCCACCTGTTGTTATGCACACATACAGACATAACAACAGCCGGAAAACCGGTGAGAACAAATCCCAGTATAAACATGTAACATGCATATAAACAATCAAACATGAAACATGCTGATATGAATGTCATTCATATAAAATCATATAATGTGAATCTAATCATGTCTAGACTCGACTCGACTAGAACTCTAGGGATCCCGTTGTGAATAAGACGTCACTGGCTGTCACCTACCCTGCCAATCGAGGTGCTGTACGTCTTATTCCTAGACTTCGGCCTGATCTGTATCCGCGTCTACAATAGGGGCGGTGATCTTCCCCTAAGCTGAGATATCGCCGAACATCTAGTAGTCTGCCTGATCTCCAGACTGCCCTATCTTAATGCATGAATACAAAATCTGTAAACAAGCATAATGCAATGCTACACGATCTGTAAACAAAGCATAGCAAGATTTGAATACAAGTTCTATAAACAAATCTATAACAATCATAATCATATCAAGGTATGAACAATAAAACAAGTATGTGATTTTGGTTGGGAAACTCAAATGTGATCTCATTTGAGTCGTGATTCCCCAAACAAAACATGTACTATACCTTTCGTCGTAGAATCGATGTCACGGTCGCCAATACGAATCTGAAATGGAAATGTGGATACGCACTCTATCAATTTCTAATCTAATTCAACACATAACCAAGTCACTACGTGATCTCAATACAATCTGACGGCATAACGACGTAATTCTCGATACCGGTCAATCAAATTCTTAACATATATCAATATAGATTAATATCCAATCTCCACAATCAATAATCGATCTCATGAGTACATCATATCCTCAAAAATCTGCACAATCTATATTCAATATATGCTGGAATTCGAAACCATCACATACGATATTTGTTTTACGATCCGTTTACGTTACTATGGTAACCATCACTTCAAGAACACATCTTAAAGCTTAAATCATAATTCTCCCAACTCATATATTTCAAAACATGCTGGAATCGAAGAAAACTTACATCACCTTGTAGCTAATAAAGAGAGGAGTTCAAAACCGAAGTCGGATTTAATTTTGGATTGCTAAATCTTGCAAAATCACCATTTGAAAGTGAAAAGAAAGTTGAAAGCTTTTCCTCCCTCTGAAATCTCGAACCCTTCTGCTGCAATTGAGGAGAAATTCGAGGCAATCTCTATATATACTTTGCATGTTTCGAACACATGGCTAATCCTTTGCATTACACGTCTCGCGCATATGCGCGGCATTATTCGCGCATATGCGCCGAACCTACTGTCTCGGCAGATTTAGCACTCGCGCATATGCGCCACTAAACTCGCGCATATGCGCCAATGGTTCTGGATGCTCCGCGCATATGCGCCACTACTCTCGCGCATATGCGCCAAGGCTGCTGTACATGTCGCGCATATGCGCCACTCTTTCCGCGCATATGCGCCAATGCTACTGGAATTCTCATGCATATGCACGCATTCCTTCGCGCATATGCGCCATAGCTTCGGCCTTACTTATTCTTTTGACTATCTTTCACATCTTTATTATACATTTCCCTTTCTTTTCTAGTCCAATGAAATACATCTACAATCATCTTAATTATCAACAAATTCATCTGATTATGATAACTAAATCTTCGAGCCTTACATTTCTCCCCCTCTAAGAAATGATTTCGTCCTCGAAATTGTAGAGAATCACGTAAAGTACAACAAGATGCAATACAAGCAAAAGTAAACAATTACAGACATCATGTAAATAACTCGGGATGTTTCTGTCTCATACTTGCTTCTGTTTCCCAAGTCGCTTCCTCAATGCCATGACGACTCCACTGAACTTTCACGAGTGGAATATTCTTCGTTCTGAGCTTCTTTTCTTTCCGATCAAGGATCTGTATCGGTTGTTCTATATAGCTCAATGTCTGATCAAGTTCAGCTTCGTTGGGTTGAATGACATGAGAAATGTCTGGCATATATTTTCGCAACATCGATACATGAAACACGTCATGTATTCCGGATAGAGAAGGAGGAAGTGCAAGTCGATAAGCTCGATCGCCAATCTTCTCAAGAATCTCGTAAGGACCAATGTATCGAGGAGATAGTTTCCCGCGTTTGCCAAATCAAACAACGCCTCTAAACGGAGAAATTTTCAAGAATACACTATCTCCCGCCTCAAATACTAACGGTCTACGTCTGATATTGGCATACTTTGCTTGTCGATCTTGTGCTGTCTTCATCCTCTTTTGAATGAGTTTCACCTTCTTTGTCATGTCACGAATCATATTTGGCCCAAGTTCGGGTACCTCTGAAACGTCATCCCAGTATAGCGGAGATCTGCACTTCTTGCCATATAAAGCTTCAAACGGTGCCCTCTCGATACTCGTCTGATAGCTATTATTGTAAGAGAATTCGCAAAGAGGTAGGGAATCTTGCCAACCAATGCCAAAATCTAGCACGACGGCTCTCAACATATCCTCTAAAGTCTGGATAGTCCGCTCTGACTGTCCGTCTGTCTGAGGATGGTAAGCAGTACTCAGGTGTAATGTCGTACCTAAGGCCTGCTGTAAACTGTGCCAGAAGTGTGATGTGAATCGTGGATCACGATCTGATACGATAGACTTCGGCACTCCATGCAATCTGACTACCTCTCGAATATAAATCTCCGCCATATGATCTTGTCTATACGTCATTCTGTATGGGATGAAACAAGCAGATTTGGTCAATCTGTCAATAATGACCCAAATCGCATCACAGCCTTTGGATGATCTAGGTAACTTCGTCACAAAATCCATGGAAATGTGATCCTCATTTCCATTCTGGAATGGCTAAACTTTGAAGTAATCCACCAGGCTTCTTCCTCTCAGCTTTCACCTGTTGGCAGTTCAAACACTTAGACACAAATTCGGCAATGTCTGACTTCATTTGTTTCCACCAGAACTGTGTCTTCAAGTCGTTGTACATCTTCCTGCCACCCGGATGAATGCTGAACCGACTACAATGTGCCTCTGTCAGAATCTGCTGTCTCAACTCTGCAACATCTGGCACAACTAGACGGTTATTCACGTACAACACATGATCTCGTACCTGATATTCTGATACATGCCCTGATCTGACCATTTGGATTGATCTTTGCACATTCTGATCGGTTCTTTGTGCTTCCTTGATCCTCATAATCAAATTGGGCTCAACTTGAATCGTAAAAAGTCGTAGTGGCTTACTATCTGTATCAAATTCTAATCCAGATGTACAGCAATTTTCAACTAACTTGTTAACACCTATTGTCGATAAGGACAAAGAACATACCTTACGACTCAAGGCATCTGCTGCTGCATTTGACTTCCCTGGATAATACTTGATTTCACAGTCAAAGTCTTTCAAAAGATCAAGCCATCTACGCTGCCTCATGTTCAGTTCTGATTGAGAAAATAGGTAATTTAGGCTCTTGTGATCGGAAAATATCTCAAATTTTTCGCCGTAGAGATAATGACGCCAAATCTTTAATGCAAATACGATAGCCGCCAATTCCAAATCGTGAATGGGGTATCGGATCTCGTGTGGCTTCAATTGTCTCGAGGCGTATGCGATCACATGGCCTCGCTGCATAAGAACACATCCCAAACCTCTATGAGAAGCATCACAATACACAACAAAATTACCTGTACCTGTAGGTATCGTCAATACTGGAGCACTGGTCAGCCTTTTCTTCAATTCAACAAAGCTAGACTCACACTCCTCTGACCAAACAAATGGTGCATTCTTTTGCGTCAATTGAGTTATTGGCTTTGCAATACTGGAGAAATCTTTGATAAATCTTCTGTAGTATCCGGCTAAGCCCATGAAATTGCGTATTTCTGGCACAGAAGTCGGTCTCGACCAACTGATCACAGCTTCCACTTTACTCGGATCTACAGAAATACCATCTCCAGAAATGATATGCCCCAAGAATACAACTCGATTCAACCAAAACTCACACTTTGACAATTTAGCATACAGTCTCTCATTTCTCAGTGTCTGCAACACAATTCTGAGATGCTCTGCATGCTCATTTCTATTCTTCGAATACACCAAAATATCATCAATGAAGACAATCACAAATTCATCTAGATATCTCTGAAACACTTGGTTCATCAAGCCCATAAATACCGCAGGAGCATTGGTTAAACCAAAAGGCATGACAATAAATTCGTAATGTCCATACCTGGTTCGAAATGCGGTCTTCGGTATATCTACATCTCGAACTCTGAGCTGATGATACCCAGAACGTAAATCAATCTTCGAATAGACCGAAGATCCCTGCAACTGATCGAATAGATCATCAATTCTAGGCAAAGGATATTTATTCTTGATCGTTGCCTTGTTCAGCTGCCGGTAGTCTATACACAATCGCATCGAACCGTCTTTCTTCCGCACAAACAGCACCGGAGCGCCCCAAGGAGATACACTAGGTCTGATATATCCCTTGGCTAGAAGATCTTCTAATTGTGCTTTCAATTCTTTTAGTTCAATAGGTGCCATCCTATACGGAGCTCTTGAAATAGGAACGGTACCTGGTACCAGTTCAATGCTAAAATCTACATCTCGAACCGGAGGTAATCCTGGGATTTCATCTGGAAAAATATCTGGAAATTCCCGCACTACTGGTATATCTGCCAATGCCGGGCTCGACTTATGCATATCAACAGCATAAATAAAGAAACCATCCGCTCCTTTCTGTACCAATCTATTCATAGTAAGAGCCGAAATCAAGGGAATCCGAGATCTGGAACCCTTCCCGTAGAATTTCCACTCGTCTGTCATCTCGGGTCTGAATCTGACAATCTTATGGAAACAATCTACAGTGGCTCTGTACTTCGTTAGCATATCAATACCGACTATACAATCAAAATCAGCTAGACCCAACACTATACAATCTAGGTCAATCTCATGCCCCTCAAACTGTAGAATGCAATGTCTAACCGTAGTTACAGATATCAATCCACTTCCCAACGGAGAATTAATAGACACAACATCTAGCAAAGACTCAACAGGCAAAGAATGCAACAATGCAAATCGCTCTGAAATGAATGTATGCGATGCACCTGTATCTATCAAGATATAAGCAGGATAACCATAAAGGAGACAATTACCTGCTATAACATCATCTGGTGCATCTTGTGCTTGCTCTTCGGTCAATGCAAACACTTGGGCCTGTTGCCTCGGAGGTTGAGTCACAGTCTGACTACCTCGGCCTCTGGATTGAGTCTGTGCCGGTGGAGGCTGAAAAGAGTGAACTGATGATGCCTGCCGCTCAAACTGAGGTACGGAACCGGATGCTCTTCCATTCTGGCCTTGCTGTACACTCCTCTGGGGACAGACTTTGGCAAAATGCCCCGGTTGCCTACAAATGTTGCATCGGCCTGTAACTCCCTGGCACTGTTCAGTTGCATGCCTACCTCCACAAGAATTGCAGTAGACACCTGAAGTCCTTGAACTTTGATCAAATCCAGTCTGTCTTGATCCGCTGGAGCTGGACGAACGGCTCCCAGGTCGCTTAAACTTTTTCCCCTTCGCCTTCAGCTGTTCCTTTCTACCACTGCTACTACCGCCACTATCAAATCTTGGAGGAGGAGTTTGGGTTGTAGGTAATGGCGGTCTCGGTATCGGAGCAACATAAGGAGCACTCCGCTGCCTCAACAATCCTGCTTCTGCACCCTTGGCTCGATTCAATGCATCCGAGAAATTATCGGGTCTCCCAGTATTGACCAACGTAAAGATATCTGGATTCAGGCCATTTATAAACTGATCTGCCATGGCCTCATCATTTCCTGAGACATGGGGTGCAAAACGAATCAGAGAGGAAAATTTGGCAACGTACTCCTCAATGTTTAATTGCCCTTGCCTCAGATTGGCAAATTCAGCACCTTTGTCTTTACGGTAGGAGATGGGAAAGAACCGTAAATAGAACTCCGTCTTGAATCCCTTCCAAGTAATCTCGGTACCCCGCTGCTCTAAAGCTCTCTTAATGTTCAACCACCAATTCTTGGCTATATCTTGCAATTGATGGCCAATTAGCTTTATTCTCTTCTCGTCACTGTACTCCAGAGAGTCGAATAACATTTCAATGTCCTCAAGCCAACTTTCGCACTCGATGGCATTCTCCGTACCTTTTAATGTGGGAGGTCGAAATGATTGGAATCGCTTCAGCAAGCTTCTCCATAGGGGTCGCCGTAACATCCATAGGATCTCCGGATGTGCTCTCCTGTTCTGGTGCTGTGGGTCGTAGAGGTACGGCTGCTCTTCTAGGAGGCATATCTAATAACCCAACGGATTAGTAAACAAGATATACTACTGTCTCAGCCATCCTCTAGTCAGTTACCTCTGATCTAGAATCAGTTCTGATTCAGTTTATCACATGCTGAAAGAAATCAAACACAAACAACATGTAATAGGAAAGCAATAATCATGCTAGCACATCATAAGCAAGGAAGAAGACTCGATCTACCCCGCTCATTCTATCCTATTTCAGTCTAAAGGAACTCTCTGCTCTGATACCACCTGTTGTGGGGACCCGGGCTCTAATTCTTTTTCTTGGGATTAAATGGATTGTTATTAAAAACGTGGGTCAAATTTTTGCTTTTTACATTAAATCAAATGTAACTAAACAAACATAATTCTTAGCTTAACATACAATATAAACATGAAGTACAAGTCTTGTTCTTACAACTAGTGTTCAATACCATCTATAAACAAACGGTAGTACAAGTCTAACAAAAGAACCACTAGTCCTCTGCTGCGCCCGAGATCACCACGCTATCCCGATCATCTCTGTCTCGACCTAGATCCTGCCCCACCTGTTGTTATGCACACATACAGACATAACAACAGCCGGAAAACCGGTGAGAACAAATCCCAGTATAAACATGTAACATGCATATAAACAATCAAACATGAAACATGCTGATATGAATGTCATTCATATAAAATCATATAATGTGAATCTAATCATGTTTAGACTCGACTCGACTAGAACTCTAGGGATCCCGTTATGAATAAGACGTCACTGGCTGTCACCTACCCTACCAATCGAGGTGCTGTACGTCTTATTCCTAGACTTCGGCCTGATCTGTATCCGCGTCTACAATAGGGGTGGTGATCTTCCCCTAAGCTGAGATATCGCCGAACATCTAGTAGTCTGCCTGATCTCCAGACTGCCCTATCTTAATGCATGAATACAAAATCTATAAACAAGCATAATCATTCTAATGCAATGCCACATGATCTGTAAACAAAGCATAGCAAGATTTGTATACAAGTTCTATAAACAAATCTATAACAATCATAATCATATCAAGGTATGAACAATAAAACAAGTATGTGATTTTGGTTGGGAAACTCAAATGTGATCTCATTTGAGTCGTGATTCCCCAAACAAAACATGTACTATACCTTTCGTCGTAGAATCGATGTCACGGTCGCCAATACGAATCTGAAATGGAAATGTGGATACGCACTCTATCAATTTCTAATCTAATTCAACACATAACCAAGTCACTACGTGATCTCAATACAATCTGACGGCATAACGACGTAATTCTCGATACCGGTCAATCAAATTCTTAACATATATCAATATAGATTAATATCCAATCTCCACAATCAATAATCGATCTCATGAGTACATCATATCCTCAAAAATCTGCACAATCTATATTCAATGTATGCTGGAATTCGAAACCATCACATACGATATCTGTTTTACGATCCGTTTACGTTACTATGGTAACCATCACTTCAAGAACACATCTTAAAGCTTAAATCATAATTCTCCCAACTCATATATTTCAAAACATGCTGGAATCGAAGAAAACTTACATCACCTTGTAGCTAATAAAGAGAGGAGTTCAAAACCGAAGTCGGATTTAATTTTGGATTACTAAATCTTGCAAAATCACCATTTGAAAGTGAAAAGAAAGTTGAAAGCTTTTCCTCCCTCTGAAATCTCGAACCCTTCTGCTGCAATTGAGGAGAAATTCGAGGCAATCTCTATATATACTTTGCATGTTTCGAACACATGGCTAATCCTTTGCATTACACGTCTCGCGCATATGCGCGGCATTATTCGCGCATATGCGCCGAACCTACTGTCTCGGCAGATTTAGCACTCGCGCATATGCGCCACTAAACTCGCGCATATGCGCAAATGATTCTGGACGCTCCGCGCATATGCGCCACTACTCTCGCGCATATGCGCCAAGGCTGCTGTACATGTCGCGCATATGCGCCACTCTTTCCGCGCATATGCGCCAATGCTACTGGAATTCTCATGCATATGCACGCATTCCTTCGCGCATATGCGCCATAGCTTCGGCCTTACTTATTCTTTTGACTATCTTTCACATCTTTATTATACATTTCCCTTTCTTTTCTAGTCCAATGAAATATTTCTACAATCATCTTAATTATCAACAAACTCATCTGATTATGATAACTAAATCTTCGAGCCTTACATTATGAATACTTCTTATATGCTTTCGTATATGCTTTTATATGACTGCATGTTTACATTGTTTATACTGGGATATCTATATCTCACCGGAGTTATCCGGCTGTTGTCTTGTTTTGTATGTGTGCATGACAACAGGTGGGGCTGGATCAGGGTCAAGAAGAGGATGAGAGAAGACGAGTTTAGCGTGGTGATTCCGGACTTGGTTTAGAGATAGGGTTAGACACTTGATATTAGTTGTTAAACCCTAGTTGATTAAATGTATGTTGTACAGAACTTGTACTTTTATACTGAGATGTATATTCATGCTTAATATGTAATTTGAGTAAATTACATTACGTTTCCGCTTTGTATTTAAAAAAAAAAAAATTTAGACCCTGTTTTCTAATTGATTAATTAGTCCCAATGATGATTCAGATCATGATTAGCGTCCGGGTCCCCACAGAAGTAAACATTTCAATTAACTCTACTTCTTGGGTATTAGATACCGGTTATGACTCACATCTCTGTAATGTGTTACAGGTGATGGGAAGAAGTAGGAAGCTTAAGGAAGGTGTGACCTTCTTGAGGATGGGCAATGGAGCAAGAGTTGCTGCCAAGGCTATTGAAGATGTTTACTTATTGTTGAACAATGATTTTAAGTTAATTTTAAGAGATGTTTTGTTTGTACCTAATTTTGTTAAAAACATTGTTTCCATTTCTATGGTGATAAAAATGGATATTCTTGTTTATTTTGCAAAGGTGTTTGCAACATTTACATGAATGAATGTTTGATTGGTATTGTTGAACTTGAAAACGATCTCTATAACTTAAAATTGAAAGATATTCCACTAAATGTCCATTCAAAGGCAGACACCATATGAGATATGGATGGGTAAGCCTCCCAAATATTCTTATCTTAGAATATGGGGAGCCCTGCTTATGTGAAGCAGGTAGTGGGAGATAAATTGGATTATCAATCTATTTTATGTTTCTTTGTGGGATATCCAAGGAATTCAGTTGGATATCATTTCTATCATTCCCAAGAAACAAAGGTGTTTGTTTCTAGGAATGCTACCTTTTTGGAAAAGGAATTTCTATTGGATAGAAAAGGGGAGATGATAGAACTCGAAGAGGTTCGAGAGAAACCCGCAATTATAGAACCCACGCCCGATGAGCCAAGAGAGGAGATACAAGCTCCTAGCAGATACGAGAAAGTCTCGAGACCACCTATGAGGTATGGTCAGCTTCTTGAAGAGGGCCATGATGAGTCCAACCATGGATATGATCCAAGGACCTTCAAGGAAGCATTATCTGATGCCGATTCATCCAAGTGGCTTGAAGCAATGGAATCTGAGTTGAATTCCATGCATTCGAACCAAGTGTAGGATCTTGTGGATCCACCTGAGGGAACTGTTCCCACAGGGACTTGGGGCGGATGGGAAGGTATTGACCTTCAAGGCGCGATTGGTGGCAAAAGGATGTACTCAAAGACAAGGAGTTGACTTTGAGGAAACCTTTTCCCCAGTCGCAATGTTCAAGTCCATAAGGATTTTGCTAGCCATAGCTGCATGGTATGACTATGAGATATGGCAGATGGATGTTAAGACAGTCTTTCTTAATGGAGATTTTAAGAAAGTGATTTACATGTCTCAACCTGAAGGGTTTACATCTGTCGGAAGTGAGCATATGGTATGCAAACTTCAGAGATATATTTATGGTCTAAAGAAGGCATCTAGGAGTTGGAACCTCAGATTCGATAGTACGATCAAAGAGTTTGGTTTTACTAGGAATCTTGAGGAACCGTGTATGTATAAGAAGGTCAGTGGGAGTGTTGTGACATTCCTGGTGCTTTGTGTTGATGACATTCTACTCATTGGGAATGATGTAGGAATGTTGCAATCAACTAAGATATGGTTAGCGAGTAAGTTCTCGATGAAGGACTTGGGTGAAGCATCTTTTGTATTGGGAATACAGATCTATTGAGATAGATCGAAAAGATGGCTTGGTCTCACCCAGTCCACATACATTGATACCATCGTGAAGCGGTTCTCGATGGATGAGTCCATGAGAGGACATCTACCAATGTGTCATGGCGTGTCCCTATCCAAGTCTGTCTCCCAAGACTGATGCAGAGATAGTGGCGATGACACGCATTCCGTATGCTTCGGCAATTGGTAATATCATGTATGGAATGATATCTACACGTCCTGACGTGGCGTTTGCACTATGTGTAGTGAAAGGATATCAATTGAACCCTGGTCTTCCACACTGGAAAGCTGTGAAAGACATCCTCAAGTAGTTGAGAAGGACCAATAAATTGTTCTTGGTCTATGGGGTGGAGAACTGAAATTGGAAGGCTATACCGACTCTAGCTTCCAAAACGATATCGATGACTCGAAGTCAACCTCTAGGTTTGTATTCATGCTCAATGGTGCTGCTGTCTCTTGGAAGAGTTCCAAGCAAGACAATACTGCGGATTCCAGCACAGAGGCCGAATACATTGCTGCATCGGATGCAGCAAGGGAGGCTGTTTGGATAAGGAATTTCGTCCAAGAGTTGGGCGTCATTCCTAATGGAGTTTCTCCTGTCCCGGTGTTGTGTGACAACACGGGAGCTTTAGCTCAAGCAAAGGAGCCAAGGTCTCATCAGAAATCCAAACTAGTATTGAGAAAGTACCACATCCTTGGAGAGATTGTGGAAAGAAGAGAAGTGTCTATTGACAAAGTCGGCTCCGCAGATTATGTTGTTGATCCACTAATTAGGCCTTTACCTGGACCATTATTCGACAAGCATCGCGAATCAATGGGTTTTAAGCATATGGGTAGTTGGCTCTAGTGCAAGTGGGAGATTGTTAGAGTAGGTGCCCGTCGAGCCAAGTGTTGGCCGAGTGTTCACAATGAAACTCTATGTATAAGCAATCTTTATTTTAATAATATTTGAAATTATTATTTTGGCAAATCTTTATCTGTATACCCATGCTAGTTGCATAGATAAAGCCCTTGAATATACAAATAGTAGAAAGAATATGAGATGCTCATATGATGAGTATCATGAAACTCATATTTGTAATACTGTATATTCTAAACGGTTCCTAGTCGATTCAGCCGCCACTAAGAAGGATATAGGCCGCTCGAGTTAGAGACTAGTATCTGCGATGTGAGTACAATGTTTCATTGGTAGGGGACATTGTGATGTCCGAACATGCAGATAAGTGCTCCTTGTAGAGTGCACTGAACAACCCTCCATAAAAGGACTTTCCAAGTGGTTCTCACTTATCGAGTGGAAAAGTCCTGGTTTATGGTTGTACAGAATTAGTCCTTATGACCCGGGACAACATTGAGACTCTATGTGCTAGAATTACACTTTGACTTGTTTACCGACTCTCATGGGGTCATCAGGTGGCAAGGTTGGGTGTTCTGTCGAAACACATAGGAGTCGATGCATTGTAGTCGGGGATTCACCGCTTACCTTCAGGTATGGATATCCTATGTGTTATCATGTGTATGTAGGTTGAAATCTCTGATCAGAGTATGGTTGTAATTATGAAAGGGGTTTCATAGATTACACCATTGATGCAACTACTACATGACACATAGTATCGATTCATGGACAACTCTCGATAAACCAATGGTTGTCGAATCGATCGGGATATATGAGTTGAAGGGACCGTACTGTACGCTAACCATAATTGAATGGTTCTTGCAGGCACTATCATTTGATACCTAGGGAATCATGTAAGCGATGCTGCTAGGCGTTTAACGTGATTGGTTGGGTACTATCAGACTTGAGTTCTGACGTTCTTACTATCAAGGAGTTGATAAGTAAGAATGGAGCAATTGGGGTATGCTCGAATAAGGACATGTTTAGTCCGAATCACATAGAGATGTGAACCCACGGCTAGTTGTATCAATGAACCATTGAGGGCCACACAAGTACTAGCTTTGTAAATTCCGATGAGAAGTAAAATAGTTCAATGTGTTGAACGGCTTATAAATGTGTTTATAAGCGTAAAGAAAAATAGAAGTATGACTTCTATGAGAGAAATATAAATTTTAATTTATGGAAGTGTTCCTAGATTAAAATTTGGCCAAGTGAATAATGTATTTGAAAAATTGTGAGTTTCATAAACATTATTATGGACTAAATTAAATTAATTCAAGTGTTGAATTAATTAAACACTAGTGGGCCTAGTAGAGTCCAAATAATTAAATTAATTCAAGTGTTGGATTAATTAAATATCATTGGGCCTTGTAGAGCCCAATTGGAAATAATTATTTAACTACTGGGCTTGAGTAAAATCAAGTAAAGTCTAATTGGGCTCAATGTGATTGAGACAATTAAAAGTCCATGGGCCTTGCAAAATGTTGCAAGCCCACTAGGGTTTGCATGCTTGGGAGATCAAAGGTTGGAGAATACTTTTGATTAAAATATTGCAGTGGCATGCAACTTTTCTCCCAACCTTTCCCACACCCAAGACTAGACTTCACTCCCTCATTCCTCACCTCTCACTTGGCCGAAACTACACAAGATATTCTCTCAAATTTTTCTTCTTATTTTATTTTTTGTTCTTCAATTGTTGGAGAATAAAACTCACTTCTCAAAGAAAAATCCTTATATTTTTCTAGTGCAAAATATGAGGGGATCTACCTAGTTGGTGGTGGGCCTAATTTGAAGGAAAGATTCAAGGACTTGGAGGAGGAGCTTGTAGATCTTCATGCCTTGAAGAGCTTTGTTGTTTGACAACAAAGTTGGAGCCACAATCAATCTTTTAAAGATTGATAGGTAAATATCTTAAACATCCTAATGTATGGTGTTGTTTGTAAATATTGCACAAAAGCAAGGGGTGGCCGAAATTCTTGCTTGAATTTAAAAATTTTTGACTTCCGTTGCGCTTCCGGCCACCGTAACCGGTCCGCTTTCACTAAGAAGGGGAGGGATTCTATTTTTGTTGTTGTGGATAGATTCTCTAATATGGCACATTTTATAGTTTGTCATAAAACCGATGATGCTTCAAACATTGCGGATTTGTTCTTTAGAGAAGTCGTTAGGTTGCATAGCATGCCAAGGACTATTGTTTCTGGTCGCGATGATAAATTCTTGAGTTACTTTTGGAAGACTTTATGGGCTAAACTTGGCACAAAATTGTTGTTTTCTACTACTTGTCATCCTCAAACGGATGGACAAACTGAAGTTGTCAATAGAACTCTGGGAACACTTTTGCGAGCTATTCTTAAAAAGAACTTGGATTGACATTTCTATGGACTTTATTTTGGGGTTGCCTAGGACTAAGAAGGGGACGGATTCTATTTTTTTTTGCTGTGGATAGATTCTCTAAGATGACACATTTTATAGCTTGTCATAAAACCGATGATGCTTCAAACATTGCGGATTTGTTCTTTAGAGAAGTCGTTAGGTTGCATGGAGTGCCTAGGACTATTGTTTCTGGTCGCGATGTTAAATTCTTGAGTTACTTTTGGAAGACTTTATGGGCTAAACTTGGCACAAAATTGTTGTTTTCTACTACTTGTCATCCTCAAACGGATGGACAAACTGAAGTTGTCAATAGAACTTTGGGAACACTTTTGCGTGCTATTCTTAAAAAGAACTTGGATTGACATTTCTCTGGACTTTATTTTGGGGTTGCCTAGGACTAAGAAGGGGAGGGATTCTATTTTTGTTGTTGTGGATAGATTCTCTAAGATGGCACATTTTATAGCTTGTCATAAAACCGATGTTTCTTCAAACGTTGCGGATTTGTTCTTTAGAGAAGTCGTTAGGTTGCATGGCATGCCTATGACTATTGTTTCTGGTCGCGATGTTAAATTCTTTAGTTACTATTGGAAGACTTTATGGGCTAAACTTGGCACAAAATTGTTGTTTTCTACTACTTGTCATCCTCAAACGGATGGACAAACTGAAGTTGTCAATAGAACTTTGGGAACACTTTTGCGTGCTATTCTTAAAAAGAACTTGGATTGACATTTCTATGGACTTTATTTCGGGGTTGCCTAGGACTAAGAAGGGGAGGGATTCTATTTTTGTTGTTGTGGATAGATTCTCAAAGATGGCACATTTTATAGCTTGTCGTAAAACCGATGATGCTTCATACAATGCGGATTTGTTCTTTAGAGAAGTCGTTAGGTTGCATGGCATGCCTAGGACTATTGTTTCTGGTCGCGATGTTAAATTTTCGAGTTACTTTTGGAAGACTTTATGGTCTAAACTTGGCAAAAAATTGTTGTTTTCTACTACTTGTCATCCTCAAACGGATGGACAAACTGAAGTTGTCAATAGAACTTTGGGAACACTTTTGCGTGCTATTCTTAAAAAGAACTTGGATTGACATTTCTATGGACTTTATTTTGGGGTTGCCTAGGACTAAGAAGGGGAGGGATTCTATTTTTGTTGTTGTGGATAGATTCTCTAAGATGGCACATTTTATAGCTTGTCATAAAACCGATGATGCTTCAAACATCACTACAACAATAAATGGCTATTGTGACACTTTTTTGTAGACACTTTTAATTAAATGTTGTTACAAATACTTAATAATGACACTTGTAAAAAATTAATAATGTGTAAAATAAAAAAACATATTAGATTAGTTATCATGACATTTTTAATTGATGTCATCTTTTTTATGGAGGGAAACAATAACTTTTCCCACATCGTAAAAAATCATTAAAAACTAAAAAAATTCACTATAAATAAGTGTGAGAATATTTGGTTGGATAAATATTGGAGGAGAAAAAATAATTGTCTCCCTCCATATAAAAAATGACATCAATTAAAAATGTCAGGATAACTAATCTAATATGTTTTTTTATTCTCACATTTATTTTATCTAATTTCCCTCATTCTATATTTATCCAACCCAAATATTCCCACATTTGTTATTGTTACTATAAATAACATACACGACACTTTTAGTTGTCATTATAAATTATTTTAACTGACATATAAATTTGTCATTATTACTATAATAACAAGGCATCTATAAATGTATTTAAATATGAGTTTTCCTGACATTTAAAATTGTCATTATATGAATTATTAGTAAAACGTATGAAGTTGTCATTAACATCTTATAATGACATTAAAAAATGTCAGTAAGTTTAAGACGACATTGGAATTGATGACATTTGTTGGAGGTGTCACTAAAACTTAAATGCCACTGAATATTGAATATGATGACATTTATGAATGTCATCATAAGCATTTTTTCTTGTAGTGCATTGCGGATATGTTCTTTAGAGAAGTCGTTAGGTTGCATGGCGTGACTAGGACTATTGTTTCTGATCGCGATGTTAAATTCTTGAGTTACTTTTGGAAGACTTTATGGGCTAAACTTGGCACAAAATTGTTGTTTTCTACTTCTTGTCATCCTCAAACGGATGGACAAACTGAAGTTGTCAATAGAACTTTGGGAACACCTTTGCGTGCTATTCTTAAAAAGAACTTGGATTGACATTTCTATGGACTTTATTTTGGGGTTGCCTAAGACGAAGAAGGGGAGTGTGGGGACCCGGGCTCTAATTCTTTTTCATGGGATTAAATGGATCAATATTATTTAAAAAGTGGGTCAAATTTTTCGCTTTTACATTAACTCAAATGTAAACAAACAAGCATACATTCTTTATTTAATTTACAACATACAACATGCAATACATGTCTTATTCTGTATGTCCTCAACTAACCAGTATTAAAAGACAGTACATAATAAAAGACAACTACTGGTCCATCTGCTACGCCCGTGATCTCCACGCTAACACGATCATCTCTGCCTCGACCCAGATCCTGCCCCACCTGTTGTTATGCACACATACAGACATAACAACAGCCGGAAAACCGGTGAGAACAAATCCCAGTATAAATATGTATACATGCATTAAAACAATCTACAACATGAAACATGCTAATATGAATGTCATTCATATATAATCATGCAATGCGAGTCTAATCATGTCTAGACGCGACTCGACTAGAACTCTAGGGATCCCGTTGTGAATAAGGCGTCACTGGCTGTCACCTACCCTACCAATCGTGGTGCTGTACGTCTTATTCCTAGATTTCGGCCTGATCTGTATCCACGTCTACAAAGAGGCGGTGATATTCCCCTAAGCTGAGATATCGCCGAACATCTAGAAGTCTGCCTGATCTCTAGACTGTCCTATCTTAATGCATGAATACACATTCTGTAAACAAGCATAATCATTCTAATGCAATGCCACATGATCTGTAAACAAAGCATAGCAAGATTTGTATACAAGTTCTATAAACAAATCTATAAACAATCATAATCATATCTAGATATAAACAATAAAACAAGTATGTGATTTTGGTTGGGAAACTCAAATGTGATCTCATTTAGTCGTGATTCCCCAAACAAAACATGTACTATACCTTTCGTCGCACAATCGCTGTCACAGTCATCAAGACGAATCTGAAATGGAAATGTTGATACACAATCTATCAATCTTTAATCTAATCAACACATATCCAAGTCAATACTTGATTTCGGTACAATTTGACGGCATAACGACGTAATTCTCGATACCGGTCAATCAAATTCTCAACACATATCAACACATTATCAATCTAAACTCATCAACTCATAATCATCATCCTAAACATGTCATAGTATTCAAAATCTGCATATTTAGCTCTAAACATGCTATAAAAATCGTAACAATTGCATATGACATCCGATAATCGATCCGTTTACGGTTCTACAACCTCTACCATTTCAAGAACATAGTATGAAGTTCAATTCATCATTTTGCCATCACCTAAATATCAAAACATGCTGGAATTGAATGAAACTTACATTACTTTGTAGCTAATACGGAGGGGAGTTCAAAACCGCAATCGGATTTAAATTTGGATGTGTAAATCTTACACAAGCTCTATTCTAAGGTAGAAAGTAGCTTACCTTTTCCTAAGACTATCCTCGGTGGTCTGCTGATAAAATGGCAAAGAAAGAAGACCATTTATATATATATTGCATGATTCGATACACATGGCTCATCCTTTGCAATACACTACTCGCGCATATGCGCGGTCACTACTCGCGCATATGCGCGAGACCTACTGTCTCGGCACTTGGCAGAAAATAACACTCACGCATATGCGCCACTTATCTCGCGCATGTGCGCCACAGCTACTGGAGGTGTCGCGCATATGAGCGCATTGTCTCGCGCATGTGCGCCAAGGCTACTGTAAATGTCGCGCATATGCGCCACTCTTTCCGCGCATATGCGCCAATGCTACTGGAATTGTCGCGCATATGCGCCAACTGTTCTGTCCAAATTTTAAGATTTTCTCCTCTTGTCCAAGTATTTCTTATTCTCATCTCACTTAACACTCCTCATTATATATATATGCATACTCATATTGTAATGCCCGAGAATTTAATTACCGTAATCTGAAATGATTTGGATATGATTACTGTAACTTGAGATTAATCTGAAATGATTTATTTAATTAAATCGAGATGATTATAGACGGAACGGATCAGACCGGGAGAGTCGCGAAAAGAATTAAAATTAAGTGTGCAAGAAAGGTCCCGCGCACATGCGCAGCATGTATTGGCGCACATGCGCGGAGATGGCAGAAGCAGCGGCGCATCTGCGCGAAGAAGATGGCGCACATGCGCGGCAAGGCCAGAAGCATTGGCACATATGCGCGAAGATGATGGCGCATATGCACGGAAGGGACAGAATGGTTGGTGCATATGCGCGGAAAGATTGGCGCATATGCGCGAGAAGGAAAATGGCTGGTTCGAACAACTGGCGCATATGCGTGACTTTGTGCGCGCATATGCGCGAAACGTGCGAGTCATGCACTCCGCCACTTGCCTTGCATGCGTGGAAAGTATATATATATATATATATATATATATATATATATATATGTATAAAAAAATCGGATTCCTCATTCAGATATGGAGAAGGAATCGAGAAGCTTAAGAAAAGCTTTGTTCTTTTCTTCGAAATCGATTTGCGAGTAAACCGTCTATCTGAATTGAAACCCGACTTCGGTACTGTGTTCCTATCAACGCAGGCTACACAAGGACGTAAGTTTTATTACGTTTAGACAAGATTTGAATTTCTGATGTTGTTAGAATTGAATATGATTCAGATATGGTGTTTCTGCTACTGTAGACATCGTATAATTGAAGTCAGATTGAAGAACAGATTGTTTATGTATTTGTTATGATTTTCAGAGTTGATTTGATTGAGATTTTATATCAGATTCGTATTGTTATTGAGATTATCATTTGTATCAGTATTGATTTCGAAGTCTGGTATTATATTTGTGATGTTTAGACTGACGGGGTTATCGAGACAGTATTGTTATGCCGTCGAAACATCAGTTGGTACAGATTGATCAGATTCAGTATTGGTTTCTGTTATCTTGTGATATGGTTGATATGAATCAGATTGTAGCTTATTCAGATATTGACCAGACAGATTTTGAATTGGATTATACATTGATACAGTGTATTGATTATTATCATTTCAGATCAGATATGGACAAATTCGACTTCGAGACGTCGTCTTCATCAGATCAGGAAGACAAAGGTATAATGCATGTGATATTCGGGAAGTCCCAACTCAAATGAAATCTCATTTGAGTTTCCCAATAAAATCACATACTAGATTATGGTTTATATTGTTACCTGATTATGCTTTGATTTTAGAATTGTATTCAAGCAGGTAAGATAATTGTGATATTCAGTTATGAATATGATTATGCTTTGTTTACAGATTGTTATTCATTGCATTTAAGATAGGAAAGTCTTGACAGTCATTGTCAGACTTCTAGACGTTCGGTGTATCTCAACTTAGGAGTAGTCATTACTCCTATTGCCAGCCGTCGATACAGCTCGGACCGAAGTCTAGGAATAAGACGTACAGCACCTCGAGTGGTTGGGTAGGTGACAGCCAGTGACGTCTTATTCACCCCGGGATCCCTAGAGTTATAGTTGAGTCGAGTCTAGACATGATTTGATTAGGACTGCATGCTCATATGGATGTGGCTCCTAGATCATGGGACCCATCGTTATTGCTTTCAGTTATGATAGCATGTTTGTATGATTTAGATTGTTTAGGTGCATAATTATTGATTTAAATTGCATGCGAGTTTAAATGGATTTCGTAGATTAGGAAATCTATTATTTTGATTCTAATCATGATTTATTTTGAATATATACATGTTTACCATGTTTTATACTGGGATTTATTTCTCACCGGAGTTATCCGGCTGTTGTCTTGTTTTGTATGTGTGCATGACAACAGGTGGGGCTGGATCAGGGTCAAGATGATGATGAGAGAAGACGAGTGTAGCGTGGTGATTCCGGACTTACAGTAGACTTGGTTTTATTACTGGACTTTAGTAGTTGAACCTTAAATTAGCTTGTTGTACTTTAATACTGAAATGTATTTTATACAGACATGTATAGTATTTAGATTCCATTACCTTCCGCAGTTATATCTTAAAACGAAAAATTTTTAGACCCTGTTTTATCTTAATTGATAATTAAATCCCAAAGATGATTAGCGTCTGGGTCCCCACAACAGGTGGTATCAGAGCATTAGGTTCTAGAGCTGAAGGTTCCTAGAGCTGATAGTTCCTTTAGCTAAAGATTCTTTAGCGATAGATCTTTTAGAGATAGAAAAGATTGAGCGGGGTAGATGAATTTTCTTTCCTTGCATGTGTGTGCTAGCATGAGATTGATTCTAATGTTGATTGACATTGTGTGCTAGCATGAGACTATGTGTTACTGCTTTAAGATACATGGCTACCTGACTATTTGATTTAAATTGGTATTATGTATTCTTGAGTATGAATCAGATCGGATTCATGATCAGCAGTAAGATGATCATGATCAGAAAAAGATTGGCACAGATTTGCAGTATTGGGTTACTAATGTTTGTGGTAATCAGATATACCTCCCCGAAGGATTTTGGAAACAGGCAGTACATCGTATGAGCAGCCATATATACCAGAACCGCAGATAGATGTGTCAGCGACTCCGATGGAAACCAAGTTGGCAGAATTTCAGTTATTTCAGCCGCAGATTCTGAGTGGTACAGAGACGCCTGAAACGTGTCAGCACTGGGTTGAGGACATAGAGATATTGTTTGATCTACTGGATTGTACAGATGACCAAAGAGTTAAATTGGTATTTCACCAATTACAAGAGGCTGCCAGAAGTTGGTGGATTACAATCAAAAGAGTATTAGCACTACGTGGTACTGTGATCACGTGGGAAGTCTTCAAGACTGAATTCTATCAAAGATTTTTCTCCGCCTCGTACCGAGAAGACAAGAAAGCAGAGTTTGAGAATTTAAGTCAAGGTCAATTGAATATTGATGATTATGCTGCTAAATTTTCTACTCTGTTGCGTTTTGCTCCTCATATGGCTAGGGATGATGAAGCTGTAGTGAATCAATTCATTAGAGGATTGAATTCGGAGATAGTTGCATTCATGAATCTACAGCGACCCTATCACTTTGCTGATGTCTTGAGTAAAGCAAAGAGAGCAGAAGAGAGTCTGATTCGACAATTAACGAGGTTGTGTGTGAAGCAACCCCAGACACCACAATCCCCTTCGAGATTTGAACGTGGCAGCACGAGTGGAAAGCAAGATTTGCTGAAAGCTCGGAAGAAACAGTTCAAGAAGTTAGGCAGTGGTTCCTCCAGTTCCAGTGGTTCCAGTCCGAGTTATACTGGAGTCTATTGCGCTAGGTGTGGAGGGAGACATCCCACCGAACAATGCTAGGGAGTGACTGGTAGATGCAATATCTGCGGACAGCATGGGCATTTTGCTAGAGTGTGTCCTCAGAAGGGTTCCCAAAGATTCTGGGGAGCAGGACCATCGGGTGGCAATGCGTGAAAAACAGACCCAGTAGTTACAACAGGTACCATTCTTTATGATTATATTGCATACGTATTGATATATACTAATGGATTCGTTATGAGTATCTGTGAATGAGTAGTATGGAGATATGCTGTATCTGTTGGGTCTGTGTATACTGTAGTATTGATTCCTTGGCTGTTGAGGAATATGTTGATATCAGAAATTTCTGTGACATATTATATACTACAGTTAGATGAGGATGGGACTGGATTAGATTATGATGTACTTGTAATTGTCTGATTTGGATTGCATTATTGACATGTATAGGCTAAACAAGTACAGAAATATCGTAGAATGCGTTCCAGAAATGGTAAGATTAAGACCAGATCTAGTTGATAAATGAGGATTTTCGATCCAGAAGTCCTCAGAAAATTGTAGGGTTTAGGACTCGATTATTACAGAAAGGAACAGATGGCATCCTTATGTATTCAGTAGATCCACTGAAATCGAGCCTAAAATTTGATATTAATATCATAGTTAACTGATGTTTTCTTAGATAAGATGTCAGATGGGTTCTCTATCAGAAAGAATTGAAAGAATTGACAGATTAAAGTATGGGCTAAGGAATCCAGTTGATTTTGTATTTCTCTTGAAGACATTTTAGTTCTGTCTCTAGATTGACAGATTATGTGTTCAGGGGTATTTTGAAGAATTATGCTTGTTATATCTATGATTCCGGGATATATCCACAGCATCTGATTGTTATATTGAATATTTGAAGACTGGGTTAAATATTCCGAGAACTGTGATTATTGTATACAGCAATGGGTCAGGTATGGATCCGAATGCAGTTATTGATACAGGTTTATATTCAGACTATGTGGTATCAGGAATGTCAGAATTAGCAGAATGTCAGATATGTCAGAACTTTCTTATCTGATTTGGACAGATTATCTTATTCTGATTATCTTATTCTCGTATTGCTGTATATCTGCTGAGTATTGTTATTGTTCTCTAAATCAGTATTTGAGACATTTTATATTGGTTGGGAATATATTCTATTTGCAGATGAGATATAGCAGTTGATCTGGGCAGTATGAAGATTTGGTCAGCCAGCCAGAATTTATTATGTTATGAGTTTCTTAAACTCACAAGATCTGTATAAGTTTTTTTTCTATTCAGAATTCAATGTGATATTACCGTTATTGTGAATCAGTGTAATACAGTTTATTGTAAGCAGTTGAAATCAGAGCAGAGTATCGTTTACAGTAACATATATGTGACTTTGTGTTTGTATCAGACAGACTACTTCTATTGTGTGATGTCAGAATGTTTCAGAATTATTTATAGCTTTTGATATGGGTAGTCAGAGCCGAATGCCAGGTAGGTATTTTTTCATTATTTTATGTTATTAACTGATCTTTTACAGCATAGTTCGAATCTGAACTCTCAGGCAGTGTCAGAAATGCACAGTAAGGGATTCAGTTTCATTCAGATGGTTCAGAATGTATGATATTCGAACAGATAGTGTTGGTATAGACAGATGAGATCAGTTGGGACATCAATTTATGTTGTAAGGTTGGTAAAAATGGTACTGATATGTCTGGATCGCTAACAAAAGAAGCCAAAAACTAGGAAATAGAAGATTATTACCGACTGAGTATATTCCTGAATAGAAATGGGAGTACATTTCTATAGCTTTTGTAACGAAATTACCACCATTTTCTTCAGATTGGGGTATGGTATGATCGTGATTGATAGATTGTTCAATCTATATCTAGTAGTTTGTAAAGATGATGTACAAACAGAACTAGATGACAGAGATCCCTGTCAAAGAAATAGTCAGATTGACTAGAATGATGATTTCGAATAAAGTATATCAGACTATGATTACGATTAAGTGTGTACTTGTGGTAGATTATATCATAAGCTCTCTCTGGCAGATTGTTCACAAATTGACAGGTAGTCGGAGTGTCTTGTTCAGATATTGAAAGTTATTGGTATAACTCTAGTGCTGAATGTTAGCATTAGTTATCAAGATAATTCAGAATGGATAGATGTAGGAAACCAATGTCGGATGATGACGATTGGTATTGAAACCGAAGATGGAATAGGTCCTTGATTGGAATAAAAAGATGGAATAGCAACTACAGGTGGTATTGCTTTGTTATGGGTTGCAATTGGCGTATACAGGTGTTGTATAGCCAGTAATATGGGAGTGATTCGGCTAGTGAAATGAATTTGGATGTTAACCTTTGTTATACAGTTCGTCTGATAGATTTGGTTTGATGATTGGTGAGTTCGAGGACGAACTCAGATCTAAGAGGGGGAGAAATGTAATGCCCGAGAATTTAATTACCGTAATCTGAAATGATTTGGATATGATTACTGTAACTTGAGATTAATCTGAAATAATTTATTTAATTAAATCGAGATGATTATAGACGGAACGGATCAGACCGGGAGAGTCGCGAAAAGAATTAAAATTAAGTGTGCAAGAAAGGTCCCGCGCACATGCGCGGAGATGGCAGTAGCAGCGGCGCATATGCGCGAAGAAGATGGCGCACATGCGCGGCAAGGCCAGAAGCATTGGCGCATATGCGCAAAGATGATGGCGCATATGCGCGGAAGGGACAGAATGGTTGGTGCATATGCGCGGAAAGATTGGCGCATATGCGCGAGAAGGAAAATGGCTGGTTCGAACAACTGGCGCATATGCGCGACTTTGTGCGCACATATGCGCGAAATGTGCGAGTCATGCACTCCGCCACTTGCCTTGCATGCGTGGAACGTATATATATATATATGTATAAAAAATCGGATTCCTCATTCAGAATATGGAGAAGGAATCGAGAAGCTTAAGAAAAGCTTTGTTCTTTTCTTCGAAATCGATTTGCGAGTAAACCGTCTATCTGAATTGAAATCCGACTTCGGTACTGTGTTCCTATCAACGCAGGCTACACAAGGACGTAAGTTTTATTACGTTTAGACAAGATTTGAATTTCTGATGTTGTTAGAATTGAATATGATTCAGATATGGTGTTTCTGCTACTGTAGACATCGTATAATTGAAGTCAGATTTAAGAACAGATTGTTTATGTATTTGTTATGATTTTCAGAGTTGATTTGATTGAGATTTTATATCAGATTCGTATTGTTATTGAGATTATCATTTGTATCAGTATTGATTTCGAAGTCTGGTATTATATTTGTGATGTTTAGACTGACGGGGTTATCGAGACAGTATTGTTATGCCGTCGAAACATCAGTTGGTACAGATTGATCAGATTCAGTATTGGTTTCTGTTATCTTGTGATATGGTTGATATGAATCAGATTGTAGCTTATTCAGATATTGACCAGACAGATTTTGAATTGGATTATACATTGATACAGTGTATTGATTATTATCATTTCAGATCAGATATGGACAAATTCGACTTCGAGACGTCGTCTTCATCAGATCAGGAAGACAAAGGTATATGCATGTGATATTCGGGAAGTCCCAACTCAAATGAAATCTCATTTGAGTTTCCCAATAAAATCACATACTAGATTATGGTTTATATTGTTACCTGATTATGCTTTGATTTTAGAATTGTATTCAAGCAGGTAAGATAATTGTGATATTCAGTTATGAATATGATTATGCTTTGTTTACAGATTGTTATTCATTGCATTTAAGATAGGAAAGTCTTGACAGTCATTGTCAGACTTCTAGACGTTCGGTGTATCTCAACTTAGGAGTAGTCATTACTCCTATTGCCAGCCGTCGATACAGCTCGGGCCGAAGTCTAGGAATAAGACGTACAGCACCTCGAGTGGTTGGGTAGGTGACAGCCAGTGACGTCTGATTCACCCCGGGATCCCTAGAGTTATAGTTGAGTCGAGTCTAGACATGATTTGATTAGGACTGCATGCTCATATGGATGTGGCTCCTAGATCATGGGACCCATCGTTATTGCTTTCAGTTATGATAGCATGTTTGTATGATTTAGATTGTTTAGGTGCATAATTATTGATTTAAATTGCATGCGAGTTTAAATGGATTTCGTAGATTAGGAAATCTATTATTTTGATTCTAATCATGATTTATTTTGAATATATACTTGTTTACCATGTTTTATACTGAGATTTATTTCTCACCGGAGTTATCCGGCTGTTGTCTTGTTTTGTATGTGTGCATGACAACAGGTGGGGCTGGATCAGGGTCAAGATGATGATGAGAGAAGACGAGTGTAGCGTGGTGATTCCGGACTTACAGTAGACTTGGTTTTATTACTGGACTTTAGTAGTTGAACCTTAAATTAGCTTGTTGTACTTTAATACTGAAATGTATTTTATACAGACATGTATAGTATTTAGATTCCATTACCTTCCGCAGTTATATCTTAAAACGAAAAATTTTTAGACCCTGTTTTATCTTAATTGATAATTAAATCCCAAAGATGATTAGCGTCCGGGTCCCCACACATATATTCCGAGTATTATGTCAATGAGAACTATTAATCTCGAGCCTTACATTTCTCCCCCTCTAAGAAATGATTTCGCCCTCGAAATCGCAGGCAAATTATCAAACATACATGACAAGTAATATAATCAATACTGAAAATTTACTTACATCATGTAAATAACTCGGGATGTTTCTGCCTCATGTCTGCCTCTGTTTCCCAAGTCGCTTCCTCGATGCCATGACGACTCCACTGAAACTTTCACTAGTGGAATAGTCTTCGTTCTGAGTTGCTTGTCTTTCCGATCAAGAATCTGTATCGGTTGTTCCAAATAGCTCAAAGTGTGATCAAGTTCAGCTTCGTCAGGTTGAATGACATGAGAAACATCTGGCATATATCTTCGCAACATTGCTACATGAAACACGTCATGTATTCCGGATAAAGAAGGAGGAAGAGCAAGTCGATAGGCTCGGTCGCCAATCTTCTCTAAAATCTCATAAGGACCGACGTATCTAGAAGACAGCTTCCCACGCTTGCCAAATCTGACAATACCTCTGAATGGAGAAATCTTTAAGAATACTTTATCTCCTGCCTCAAATACTAACGGTCTACGTCTGATATTGGCATACTTTGCTTGTCGATCTTGTGCTGTCTTCATCCTCTTCTGAATGAGTTTCACCTTCTCTGTCATGTCACGAATCATATCTGGCCCAAGTTCGGGTACATCTGAGATATCATCCCAATATAGCGGAGATCTGCACTTCTTGCCATACAAAGCTTCAAACGGTGCTATTTCAATGCTCGTCTGATAGCTGTTATTGTAAGAAAATTCGCAAAGAGGTAGAGAATCTTGCCAACCAATGCCAAAATCAAGCACGACGGCCCTCAACATATCCTCTAAAGTTTGGATAGTCCGCTCTGACTGTCCGTCTGTCTGAGGATGATGAAAGCGGACCGGTTACGGTGGCCGGAAGCGCAACGGAAGTCAAAAATTTTTATTTTCTACTAGAATTTTCGGCCACCAAGTTTAAGTGCAATATTTACATTTCAAAACAAAACACCATGCATAGGATGTTTAAGAAAGATTACCTATCAACCTCTTGAGGTTGATGTAATGGCTCCAACTAAAGTATGAATACTTTAGCTCTTCTTTGGTAGACAAATCTACAAGCACACCCTCTTCCTCTTCAAGAATTAGGCCCACCACTTAGCTATGTAAATCCCCTCAAGTTTTGCACTAGAAAAACTTGAGGATTTTTCAAAGAGAAATTTTGTTCTCCAACAAATTGAAGAACAAAACAAGAAGAAATTTTTTTTTGAGAGAAAACTAGAGAGGAATTTCGGCCAAGTTGAGAGACAAGAATGAGGAGAGAAGTTTTTTGTCTAGGTTGTGAGAAAAGCAACTCTCAAAAGCAACAAAAGTTGCATGCCTAGTCTCCAACCCTTCACCTCCCCAAAGCATGCAAACCCTAGAATGACATGCATATAACATGGTTTTTTAACACATTAAAAAAACCATAGACTAAATTTTAATTATCTCAAACACATTTGAGATTAATTAAATATTACTTGATTTTACTCAAGTCCCACTAGTTAAATAATTATTTTAATTGAGTTCTACAAGACTCAATATTATTTAATTAATTCAACACTTGAATTAATTTAATTATTTAGACTCTACTAGGTCTACTAGTGTTTAATTAATTCAACACTTGAATTAATTTAATTTAGTCCATAATAATGTTTATGAAAATCACAATTTTCAAATACATTATTCACTTGGCCAAATTTTAATCTTAGGAACACTTCCATAAATTAAATTTTATATTTCTCTCTTAGAAGTCATACTTCTATTTTTCTTAACGCTTATAAACACATTTATAATCCGTTCAACACATTGAACTATTTTATTTCTCATCGGGATTTACAAAGCAAGTACTTGTGTGGCCCTCAATGGTTCATTGATACAACTAGCCGTGGGTTCACATATCTATGTGATTCGGACTAAACATGTCCTTATTCGAGCATACCCCAATTGCTCCATTCTTACTTATCAACTCCTTGATAGTAAGAATGTAATGCCCAAGATTTTGTATCATGTTAATCTGAGATTATTGATTATTAGTGGACACGATTATAACCCGGACCATTTTGAGATTAATTTGAGAAGACTAAATTGTTGGGCGAAGATGGCGCGCCCGGGCGGAAGTTTTTAACCGCCCGAGCGCGAGTGCCTAGTGGAAGAGGGCCGAGAGTTACTTGCCCGGGCGGAAGTTTGTGCTCGCCCGAGCGAGACTGAATCGCGCAGAAGGGCCGAGAGTTGCTCGCCCGGGCGGAAATTTCTGTCCGCCCGAGCGAGAGACGTGTTGAGCCAAGATCGAGCCACTCGTCCTGATGCATGTTATGGATATATATATATATATATATATATATATATATATATATATATATATATATATACATACATGCGAAATTTCCTCAGAATCTCAGAGGAAAAGAACGAAAGTTTCCGGGGAGAAATCATGTTCAATTTGATTATGCGAAATCCGTCCGTTAGAATTTGAATCCGACTTCGGTATTGAGTTCCTAGCGACGTAGGCTACAACTGGACGTAAGTTTTACTACGTTGTGACATGTTTTAGAATTATGATATTGTCAGAACTGAATGGAATTCATATATGATGTTCTTGACATATTAGACATCGTAGAATCGAAGTCAGATTAAGAAACAGACTGATTATGGAATTGTTATGATTTTCTGATTATAATCAGTTGATACCGGACAGATTTGGATTATGGATTGATTATAGATTATATTAGATATGAGTTATGGATTGTAACTGTTATCTGGTGATATGGTATTGACGGGGATATTGAAATTGTACCGTTATACCGTTGATTTTGAATTAAATCAAGATTCATCATATTGATATTGAGTTGAACGGTATATTGACATGAGATTATTGATATTGTCATTGCCAGACAGGCTGTGAGTTTAGGACATCGACTGAGCCAGAATCCGACGAAAGAAAGGTATAAGTCAATGTGGTATTGGGAGATGGACTTGAGTCGGTTTGGACTTGAGTTTCCCTAAATCACATACTTTACTTTATTGCATTGATATTTGCATTGAATTGATGATATACTTGTTCTCTTGATTTTAGATGACAGGTATTAGACGAGTTATCTTGTGACAGAAGTGCCGGATAGTGGTGGTATCGCCACGGCACATTGCACGATGTCACAAGATAGGATGCTAGTGATAGAGCTACAATCCTTGACGGTTAGGTCAGGACACTGGATGTCTGGTTATATCGAGTAATGGAATCTATTACGGAATTCGATAAAGGAACACCATATTTGGTTATATCGAGTAAAGGGTAGTGGAATTATTCTATTACGGAATTCGATATAGGAATACCAGGGCACTGGTTATATCGAGTAATAGAGATTATGGTTCCATCCTTTACGGAATTCGATATAGGAATACCACATCTGGAAACCGGGATCCCTAGACTAGGATTGAGTCTAGTCTGAATTGTAGATCTACTAGTATTGTCGACAGCATGATATTGATTATGTTTCAGATTTGTTACATATTCTGTTACCTGATTACATGCTTTATATTTGTTTATATGATTGCATGTTTCGTTGATTTATACTGGGATTTATTCTCACCGGAGTTATCCGGCTGTTGTCTTGTCTGTATGTGTACTTGACAACAGGTGGGACAGGATCAGGGTCCAGGAGATGAAGAGCTAGATCGTGATTAGAGTGGTGGCACCGGACTTGGACTAGATGTAGGGTTAAACACTTGACTTTAGTTTTAAACCCTAGTTTGAATAAATGTTGAAATACAGGATTTGTATTTTATATACTGATATGTATATATGTTGCATGTCACTACGTTCCTCATTTTAAAAAAAAAATTTAGACCCTGTTTAATTGATTAATTAGTCCCAATGATGATTAAGAACTTGATTAGCATCCGGGTCCCCACAAAGAACGTCAGAACTCAAGTCTGATAGTACCCAACCAATCACGTTAAACGCCTAGCAGCATCGCTTACGTGATTCCCTAGGTATCACATGATAGTGCCTGCAAGAACCATTCAATTATGGTTAGCGTACAGTACGGTCCCTTCAACTCATATATCCCGACCGATTCGACAACTATTGGTCTATCGAGAGTTGTCAATGAATCGATACTATGTGTCATGTTGTGGTTGCATCGATGGTGTAATCTATGAAACCCCTTTCATAATTACCACCATACTCTGATCAGAGATTTCAACCCACACATACATGAAAAACACATAGGATATCCATACCCGTAGGTAAGCGGTGAATCCCCGGCTACAATGCATCGACTCCTATGTGTTTCGACAAAACACCCAACCTTGCCACCTGATGACCCCATGAGAGTCGGTAAACAAGTCAAAGTGTAATTCTAGCACATAGAGTCTCAATGTTGTCCCGGGTCATAAGGACTAATTCTGTACAACCATAAACCAGGACTATTCCACTCGATAAGTGAGAACCACTTGGAAAGTCCTTTTATGGAGGGTTGTTCAGTGCACTCTACAAGGAGCACCTATCTGCATGTTCGGACATCACAATGTCCCCTACCAATGAAACATGGTACTCACATCGCAGATA
The DNA here is from genome assembly GCF_022965805.1 of Primulina eburnea. Lineage (NCBI taxonomy): Eukaryota > Viridiplantae > Streptophyta > Magnoliopsida > Lamiales > Gesneriaceae > Primulina > Primulina eburnea. The sequence goes on from NC_133112.1 coordinate 23,288,667, forward strand.
CTAGTCTCTAACTCGAGCGGCCTTTATCCTTCTTAGTGGCGGCTGAATCGACTAGGAACGGTTTAGAATATACAGTATTCCAAATATGAGTTTTATGATACTCATCATATGAGCATCTCATATTCTTTCTACTATTTGTATATTCAAGGACTTTATCTATGCAACTAGCATGGGTATAAAGATAAAGATGCGCCAAATTAATAAATTGAAATATTATTAAAATAAAGATCGTTTATACAAAGAGTTTCATTGTGAACAGTCGGCCAACACTTGGCTCGACGTGCACCTACTCTAACAATCTCCCACTTGCACTAGAGCCAACTACCTATATACTTTAGACCCATTGACTCGCGATGCTTCTCGAACGATGGTCCTGGTAAAGGCTTAGTTAGTGGATCAGCAACATTATCTGCGGAGTCGACTTTGTCAATCACGACATCTCCTCTTTCCACGATCTCTCTGAGGATGTGGTACTTTCTCAATACATGTTTGGACTTCTGATGAGACCTTGGCTCCTTCGCCTGAGCTATGGCTCCCGTGTTGTCACACATCACCGGGATAGGAGCAACTCCATTAGGAATGACGCCCAACTCTTGGACGAAATTCCTAATCCAAACAGCCTCCTTTGCTGCACCCGATCCAGCAATGTATTCTGCCTCAGTGGTGGAATCCGCAGTACTGTCTTGCTTGGAACTCTTCCAAGAGACAGCACCACCATTGAGCATGAATATGAATCCGGAGGTTGACTTCGAGTCATTAACATCGCTTTGGAAGCTAGAGTCGGTATAGCCTTCCAATTTCAGTTCTCCACCCCCATAGACCAAAAACAACTTATTGGTCCTTCTCAAATACTTGAGGATGTCTTTCACAGCTTTCCAGTGTGGAAGACCAGGGTTGGATTGATATCTACTTACTACACTTAGTGCAAATGCCACGTCAGGACGTGTAGATATCATCCCATACATGATACTACCAATAGCCGAAGCATACGGAATTCGTGTCATCGCCGCTATCTCTGCATCAGTCTTGGGAGACATAGACTTGGATAGGGACAAGCCATGACACATTGGTAGATGTCCTCTCTTGGACTCATCCATCGAGAACCGCTTCACGATGGTATCAATGTATGTGGACTGGGTGAGACCAAGCAATCTTCTTGATCTATCTCTATAGATCTGTATTCCCAATACAAAAGATGCTTCACCCAAGTCCTGCATTGAGAACTTACTTGCTAACCATATCTTTGTTGATTGCAACATTCCTACATCATTCCCAATGAGTAGAATGTCATCAACATAAAGAACAAGGAATGTCACAGCACTCCCACTAACCTTCTTATACACACAGGGTTCCTCAGGATTCTTAGTAAAACCAAACTCTTTGATTGTACTATCGAATCTGAGGTTCCAGCTCCTCGATGCCTGCTTAAGACCATAAATAGATCTTTGAAGTTTGCATACCATATGCTCACTTCCGATGGATGTAAACCCTTCAGGTTGAGACATGTAAATTTCTTCCTTAATATCCCCATTAAGGAAGGCTGTCTTTACATCCATCTGCCATATCTCATAGTCATACCATGCAGCTATGGCTAGCAATATCCTAATGGACTTGAACATCGCAACTGAAGAAAAGGTTTCCTCATAGTCAACACCTTGTCTTTGAGTATACCCTTTCGCTACCAATCGCGCTTTGAAGGTCAATACCTTCCCATCCGCCCCAAGTTTCCTCTTGTAAATCCATTTACACCCTATGGGAACAGTTCCCTCAGGTGGATCCACAAGATTCCACACTTGGTTCGAATGCATGGAATTCATCTCAGATTCCATTGCTTCAAGCCATTTGGATGAATCGGCATCCGATAACGCTTCCTTGAAGGTCCTTGGATCACATCCAAGATTAGGCTCATCATGGCCCTCTTCAAGAAGCAGACCATACCTCACAGGTGGTCTCGAGACTCTCTCGGTTCTTCTAGGAGCTTGAATCTCCTCACTTGGCTTCTCGGGTGTGGGTTCTACAACTGTGGGTGTCTCTCGAACCTCTTCGAGTTCTATCATCTCGCCTTTTCTATCCAATAGAAATTCTTTTTCCAAAAAGGTTGCGTTCCTAGAAACAAATAACCTTTGTTTCTTGAGGATGATAGAAATAATATTCAATGGAATTCCTTGGATATCCCACAAAGTAGCATAAAATGGATCGACTATCCAATTTATCTGCCACTGTCTGCTTCACATAAGCAGGACACCCCCATATTCTAAGATAAGAATACTTGGGAGGCTCACCCATCCATATCTCATATGGAGTCTTGTCAACTGCCTTTGTATGGACATTGTTCAACAACAGTGCCGCTGTTTCAAGCGCATATCCCCAAAAGGATGGCGGCAACTCCGTGAACCCCATCATAGACCGAACCATGTCCATCAAAGTCCGGTTACGACGCTCCGAAACACCATTTAACTGCGGTGTAGCGGGCGGAGTCCACTGCGAGAGAATCCCATTCTCTCTAAGATACTCTTGGAACTCGACACTCAAGTACTCACCACCTCGATCCGATCGAAGTGTCTTGATGCTTCGTCCCAATTGCTTCTCTACTTCACTTCTGAATTCTTTGAACCTTTCAAAGGCTTCAGACTTGTATTTCATCAATACACATACCCATACCTCGAATGGTCATCGGTAAAGGTGATGAAGTAGGCATGTCCATGCTTAGTGGTGATGCTAAGCGGACCGCACACATCGGTATGGATCAAATCCAATAACCCTTTGGCTCGCTCCGCATGGCCCTTAAAGGGAATTTTGGTCATCTTTCCTTTCAGACAGGATTCACAAGTCGTGAGAGCATTAATATCGGACATATCAAACATGCCAACTCCCACTAACTTGTTCATCCTTCTTAGGGATATATGACCTAATCGAGCATGCCATAATTGTGCCGAATTAAGAGTATCTTGTTTGCGCTTATTTGTTGTTGTTATTGTTTGGACATTGTTAAGTGGAATATCTTTTAATTTTAAGGTGTAGAGATTGTTTTCAAGTTCACCGGTACCAACTAAACATTCATTCTTGTAAATATTGCAAACACCTTTGCCAAATAAACAAGAAAATCCATCGATATCAAGCATAGGAATGGAAATAATGTTTTTGATCAAGTCTGGTACAAATAAAACATCTCTTAAAACCAAATTAAAATCATTGTTCAAACATAAATAAACATCTCCCACAGCCTTGGCAGCAACCCTTGCTCCATTGCCCAACCTCAAGAAGGTCTCACCTTCCCTGAGCTTCCTACTTCTTCCCATCACCTGCAAATCATTACAGAGATGTGAGCCACAGCCGGTATCCAATACCCATGAAGTAGAGTTAATGGAGATATTCACTTCAATGTAGAACATACCTTTGCCAGAACCCTTCTGCGCAAGATATTCCCTGCAGTTACGCCTCCAATGTCCAGGCTTCTTGCAGTGGTGACAGATGTCAACAGTCTTCTCAGCCTTGGCTGGCGCGGCTGCCACTACGGGACTCGGAGTCTGCCTCTTCAAGGGCTTGCTCTTCTTGGGGCGCTGGAAAGAACGCTTCTTTCCCTTCCCATGTGGACCGGTCTTCATGCCAGATGAAGAGCCCACATAAAGAACCGACTTCTCCTTCTTGATGGTGGACTCAAAGGTTACAAGCATGTTCACCAACTCTTCAAGGCTGGGCTCGAGCTTGTTCATATTGAAGTTCACGACAAAAGGATCGAAAGAGCTAGGCAGTGACAACAGTAGCACATCCGTGGTCAACTCTGATGGCAAGATCAAATCCATGCCCACGAGCTTGTCCACGAGCCCAATCAACTTTAGGCCATGCTCATGGACCGAAGTCCCATCTCGCATGCGTAAAGTGATGAGCTCCTTTACTGTGGCATGCCTCAAAGGCCGAGTCTGCTCACCGAACAGCTCCTTGAGGTGCAAATGAATGTCAGCAGCATTCTTTGCATCCTCGAATCGCCTTTGCAGCTCATCGTTTATCGAAGCCTGCATGTAACACTTGGCCTTCAAGTCATGGTCGCACCAATCCTTGTAGGTCTGCAGTTCCTCGGGACTGCAGTCAGTCGGAGCCTCATCAGGGGGCGACTCAGTCAGTGTGTATGCGATTCTCTCCGAGTTTAGGACGATCTTTAAATTTCTTAGCCAAGTGATATAGTTAGGTCCGGTTAGAACGTGTTTTTCGAGAATAACCGAAAACGGGTTGCGAATTGATGACATTGTCACAGATTTGTACTGAAAAGTAAAACAAATAAATGTTAATGACTATTTTAAAATATTTAATAAGATATAAAGTTTGGACTTTTACTTTATAAATTATCGCTCCCACTGTTTTGACATTTTCACTACCCTCTAGTGAAAACGGGAAACACTTTCCTCAGTAGGTACGTAAGGTCCAATTAGCGAATTGTGATCCCGAATAATATCGGCCATCACAACTCCTAAAAGGTAGTTTCCAATTGCATCGCCATGCAACCCTCTACGTATACTTTTGTCTCACGTTTGATTAGGACCCAATAATATGACGTCGTTCATCTTTACGTGTCAAGCCTAACCCATCGATATTGAACCTTAATGGACGGTCGCCATGAGTTCCCTCAATAATATGAGCCGAAATCATGGGAGTTCCACGTAGTTCACATCACCATGTCAATGGATGTCACAGCTTTCCGGCACCCAGGGCCCCCTTAATAATATGAGCCGAGCCCCGAGTATGGGTAGCGTTCATCATGCATCCATTGTCGATGGAAGACAAGGAAATTATAAACAAATTTATAATTCACCTTTTCGGACTTGATATTAATTTTGAATCTTATTCAAAATGAGGGTTTTTTAATTTTGAAAGGTCTCATCATTAATTTTATTTTAAAAGCTCGCCATGTTTGATCGTATGTTTGCCGGATTCATGCAACTTTGTTATTATAATAATAATAACGCACATACTCATTATTTATAACATATCATGCATATATTATAAATAGAAAACAGTACAAGGATGATCAATTGCCCCAAAACTAATGGCCCGTGTGAGCCAAACACGGGCCTAGGTCCAATCCTAGGGTAAATGCAGGGATGCAATGCAACTAAATTATTACATTAGCATCCAATATTACATGTCTTCGATCTTCATAATCACCAAGGCCACCATCTTCCAATCTTGATCTTCCACTATTCTAATATTTACATTTAAATATCCATGGCACATAGGGATACATCTCATGGGGGTGGGAACGGGCCATAAACCAAGCCCACTTTAAATTGATAATTATTACAATCATTCAACACAAATATCCTAGCATACACCTAGCAAATTGGGCTTGGGCTTTTGATCATCCTTCATGCATAATATCTCATATCATACACCATCAATTAATTATCATTATAATTAATTGATCCAATATTATATATCTTGATCCAATCACTAACCGCCACAATTATAAATTAAATCAACAAAGTATACAAACACCTTTGTCTACTTTCAAATTAATTTATTTATAATCGAATTTCTTGTAAATCACAATTTACTATAAATAATTAAAGTCCTACTTCAATTATTTATTTTATGAGAAAATATGTGCAACAATTGTAAATTTAAACTTAAGGGCCCAAAACTCATTTTTCACCAAAAATAGTTTGGCCCATTTAAATTTCACAAAATTATGTTGACCATCTAATGGCCCAACAACTCAAGGCCCATGACACTAAGATTGTCCAAAACACTTTTGGAAACCCTAGCCGTCATCGCCGTCGCCGGAGCTCCGTCGCCGGATTCCGGCAACAAAAAAATTTTTTTTTTTTTTTTATTTTAAAAAACTGCATTTTCGGGCAGCCCCCTCGGGCTGCCCTTTGCTGCCCGAAAAATCCGGGCAGCTCGGGCAGCCCTCGGGCAGCAACATGCTGCCCGAAAATTTATTTTTTTTTTTTGTTTTTGAGATAAAATTTTCGGCCCTTTGCAAATCTTGCACAAAAAATTCTCAAGCGGTTAGAAATCGATCTCAATACAATATTACGTAAATATAGCACAAAAACCGTAACCTTAGCTCTGATACCACTTGAAAGCGGACCGGTTACGGTGGCCGGAAGCGCAACGGAAGTCAAAAATTTTTATTTTCTACTAGAATTTTCGGCCACCAAGTTTAAGTGCAATATTTACATTTCAAAACAAAACACCATGCATAGGATGTTTAAGAAAGATTACCTATCAACCTCTTGAGGTTGATGTAATGGCTCCAACTAAAGTATGAATACTTTAGCTCTTCTTTGGTAGACAAATCTACAAGCACACCCTCTTCCTCTTCAAGAATTAGGCCCACCACTTAGCTATGTAAATCCCCTCAAGTTTTGCACTAGAAAAACTTGAGGATTTTTCAAAGAGAAATTTTGTTCTCCAACAAATTGAAGAACAAAACAAGAAGAAATTTTTTTTTGAGAGAAAACTAGGGAGGAATTTCGGCCAAGTTGAGAGACAAGAATGAGGAGAGAAGTTTTTTGTCTAGGTTGTGAGAAAAGCAACTCTCAAAAGCAACAAAAGTTGCATGCCTAGTCTCCAACCCTTCACCTCCCCAAAGCATGCAAACCCTAGAATGACATGCATATAATATGGTTTTTTAACACATTAAAAAAACCATAGACTAAATTTTAATTATCTCAAACACATTTGAGATTAATTAAATATTACTTGATTTTACTCAAGTCCCACTAGTTAAATAATTATTTTAATTGAGTTCTACAAGACTCAATATTATTTAATTAATTCAACACTTGAATTAATTTAATTATTTAGACTCTACTAGGTCTACTAGTGTTTAATTAATTCAACACTTGAATTAATTTAATTTAGTCCATAATAATGTTTATGAAAATCACAATTTTCAAATACATTATTCACTTGGCCAAATTTTAATCTTAGGAACACTTCCATAAATTAAATTTTATATTTCTCTCTTAGAAGTCATACTTCTATTTTTCTTAACGCTTATAAACACATTTATAAGCCGTTCAACAGCATTGAACTATTTTACTTATCATCGGGATTTACAAAGCCAGTACTTGTGTGGCCCTCAATGGTTCATTGATACAACTAGCCGTGGGTTCACATCTCTATGTGATTCGGACTAAACATGTCCTTATTCGAGCATACCCCAATTGCTCCATTCTTACTTATCAACTCCTTGATAGTAAGAACGTCAGAACTCAAGTCTGATAGTACCCAACCAATCACGTTAAGCGCCTAGCAGCATCGCTTACGTGATTCCCTAGGTATCACATGATAGTGCCTGCAAGAACCATTCAATTATGGTTAGCGTACAGTACGGTCCCTTCAACTCATATATCTCGACCGATTCGACAACTATTGGTCTATCGAGAGTTGTCAATGAATAGATACTATGTGTCATGTTGTGGTTGCATCGATGGTGTAATCTATGAAACCCCTTTCATAATTACCACCATACTCTGATCAGAGATTTCAACCCACACATACATGAAAAACACATAGGATATCCATACCCGTAGGTAAGCGGTGAATCCCCGGCTACAATGCATCGACTCCTATGTGTTTCGACAAAACACCCAACCTTGCCACCTGATGACCCCATGAGAGTCGGTAAACAAGTCAAAGTGTAATTCTAGCACATAGAGTCTCAATGTTGTCCCGGGTCATAAGAACTAATTCTGTACAACCATAAACCAGGACTATTCCACTCGATAAGTGAGAACCACTTGGAAAGTCCTTTTATGGAGGGTTGTTCAGTGCACTCTACAAGGAGCACCTATCTGCATGTTCGGACATCACAATGTCCCCTACCAATGAAACATGGTACTCACATCGCAGATACTAGTCTCTAACTCGAGCGGCCTTTATCCTTCTTAGTGGCGGCTGAATCGACTAGGAACGGTTTAGAATATACAGTATTCCAAATATGAGTTTCATGATACTCATCATATGAGCATCTCATATTCTTTCTACTATTTGTATATTCAAGGACTTTATCTATGCAACTAGCATGGGTATAAAGATAAAGATGCGCCAAATTAATAAATTGAAATATTATTAAAATAAAGATCGTTTATACAAAGAGTTTCATTGTGAACAGTCGGCCAACACTTGGCTCGACGTGCACCTACTCTAACAGATGATACGCAGTACTCAGGTGTAATGTCGTACCTAAGGCCTGCTGTAAACTGTGCCAGAAGTGAGAAGTGAATCGTGGATCACGATCTGATACGATAGACTTCGGCACACCATGTAATCTGACTACCTCTCGAATATATATCTCCGCCATCTGATCTTGTCTATACGTCATTCTGTATGGAATGAAACAAGCAGATTTGGTCAATCTGTCAATAATGACCCAAATCGCATCGCAGCCTCTGGATGATCGAGGTAACTTCGTCACGAAATCCATGGAAATGTGATCCCATTTCCATTCTGGAATAGATAAACTCTGAAGTAACCCTCCCGGCTTCTTTCTTTCGGCTTTCACCTGTTGGCAGTTCAAGCATTTAGACACATACTCTGCGATGTCTGACTTCATCTGCTTCCACCAGAATTGTGTCTTCAAGTCATTGTACATCTTCCTGCCACCAGGATGGATGCTGAACCGACTGCAGTGTGCTTCGAACAAAATCTGATGTTTCAAGTCTGGAACATCTGGCACTACAAGGCGGTTATTCACATACAGCACATAATCACGTACCTGATATTCTGATAAATGTCCTGCTCTGACCATCTGAATCGATCTTTGCACATTCTGATCTGTTCGTTGTGCTTCTTTAATCCTCATGATCAAATCTGGCTCAACTTGAATAGCAGCAAGTCGTAGTGGCTTCCTATCTGTATCAAATGCTAATCCAGAGAAACGGCAATTTTCAACGAGTTTTGTAACACCTATCGTCGATAAGGATAGGGAACAAACCTTTCGACTCAAGGCGTCCGCCGCTGCATTTGACTTTCTTGGATAATATTTGATTTCAGAATCAAAGTCTTTTAGTAGATCAAGCCATCTACGCTGCCTCATGTTCAGTTCTGACTGAGAAAATAGATACTTCAGGCTTTTGTGATCGGAGTAAATCTCAAATTTCTCGCCGTAGAGATAATGACGCCAAATCTTTAATGCAAATACGATAGCCGCCAATTCCAGATCATGAATGGGGTATCATACTTCATGTGGCTTCAGTTGTCTCGAGGCGTATGCGACCACATGACCTCGCTGCATAAGAACACATCCCAAATCTCTGTGAGAGGCATCACAATATACAACGAAATCACCCGTACCTGAAGGTATCGTCAACACTGGAGCACTAGTCAGCTTTTTCTTCAGTTCTAGGAAGCTAGACTCGCACTCCTCTGACCAAACGAATGGCATATTCTTCTGTGTCAATTGTGTGATTGGCTTTGCAATACTGGAGAAAGCTTGGATAAATCTTCGGTAGTATCCTGCCAAACCCATGAAACTGCGTATTTCTGGTACCGAAGTCGGTCTTGGCCAATTGATCACAGCTTCCACTTTCGAATCGAAGAGGAGGTTGTACTGAAGGTAGTGGCGGTCTCGGACTCGGAGCAACATACGGAACACTCCGTTGTCTCAGCAACCCTGCTTCTGCTCCTTTGGCACGATTCAATGCTTCAGCGAAATTATTAGGTCTCCCAGTATTGACCAATGTAAAGACATCAGGATTTAAGCCGTTTATAAACTGATCTGCCATGGCCTCATCATTACCTGAAATGTGAGGTGCAAAGCGAAGCAAGGAAGAAAATTTAGCAACGTACTCTTCAATATTCAATTGCCCTTGCCTCAAGTTTGCAAACTCAGCGCCTTTATCTTTACGGTAGGAGATGGGAAAGAAACGCTGATAAAACTCTATCTTGAATGCTTTCCATGTAATCTCGGTGCCACGCTGTTCTAGTGCTCTCCTTATATTCACCCACCAATACTTAGCCACATCTTGCAGTTGATGGCCAATGAGTTTCACTCGCTTCTCATCACTATATTCCAGAGACTCAAATAACATCTCGATATCCTCCAACCAGCTTTCACATTCAATTGCATTTTCTGTACCCTTTAAAGTCGGGGGTCGGAATGACTGGAATCGCTTTAATAGAGTCTCCATGGGCGTAGCAGTGACATCCATCGTATCTCCGGATGTGCTACCCTGCTCTGGCGCTGGTGGTCGTAAAGGGACGGCTGCTCTTCTAAGAGGCATGTATCTAATAATCCAACTGATTAGAATACAAGATATACAACTGTCTCAGCCCTCCTCTAGTCAGTTACCTCTGATCTAGAATCGGTTCTGATTCAGTCTTAACTAATACATGCTGTAATCAATCAAATAACAAACAACATGTAACAAGAAAAGCAATAAACATGCTAGCACATCATAGAGCAAGGAAGAAGACTCGATCTACCCCGCTCATTCTATCTTATCCTAGTCTACAGAACCTATGGCTCTGATACCACATGTTGTGGGTACCCGGGCTCTAATTCTTTTTCTTGGGATTAAATGGATCAATATTATTTAAAAAGTGGGTCAAATTTTTCGCTTTTACATTAACTCAAATGTAAACAAACAAGCATACATTCTTTATTTAATTTACAACATACAACATGCAATACATGTCTTATTCTGTATGTCCTCAACTAACCAGTATTAAAAGACAGTACATAATAAAAGACAACTACTGGTCCATCTGCTACGCCCGTGATCTCCACGCTAGCACGATCATCTCTGTCTCGACCCAGATCCTGCTCACCTGTTGTTATGCACACATACAGACATAACAACAGCCGGAAAACCGGTGAGAACAAATCCCAGTATAAACATGTATACATGCATTAAAACAATCTACAACATGAAACATGCTAATATGAATGTCATTCATATATAATCATGCAATGCGAGTCTAATCATGTCTAGACGCGACTCGACTAGAACTCTAGGGATCCCGTTGTGAATAAGACGTCACTGGCTGTCACCTACCCTACCAATCGTGGTGCTGTACGTCTTATTCCTAGATTTCGGCCTGATCTGTATCCACGTCTACAAAGAGGCGGTGATCTTCCCCTAAGCTGAGATATTGCCGAACATCTAGAAGTCTGCCTGATCTCTAGACTGTCCTATCTTAATGCATGAATACACAATCTGTAAACAAGCATAATCATTCTAATGCAATGCCACATGATCTGTAAACAAAGCATAGCAAGATTTGTATACAAGTTCTATAAACAAATCTATAAACAATCATAATCATATCTAGATATAAACAATAAAACAAGTATGTGATTTTGGTTGGGAAACTCAAATGTGATCTCATTTGAGTCGTGATTCCCCAAACAAAACATGTACTATACCTTTCGTCGCACAATCGCTGTCACAGTCGTCAAGACGAATCTGAAATGGAAATGTTGATACACAATCTATCAATCTTTAATCTAATCAACACATATCCAAGTAAATACTTGATTTCGGTACAATTTGACGGCATAACGACGTAATTCTCGATACCGGTCAATCAAATTCTCAACACATATCAACACATTATCAATCTAAACTCATCAACTCATAATCATCATCCTAAACATGTCATAGTATTCAAAATCTGCATATTTAGCTCTAAACAAGCTATAAAAATCGTAACAATTGCATATGATATCCGATAATTGATCCGTTTATGGTTCGGAAACCGTATGCTATTATTCGAACTTTCAGCATGTATTATGTTAAGATTGTATAGATTTCAGCTTGTGTATTGAGGTGTGATGAGATTATGAGGTGATTGTGAGTGAGTTTATTGTTGTGAGATTATCGGTATCGAAGAAGTACGCCGTTATGCCGTCAACTTGTACCGAGACTGATTATTGATTATTCCAAGACTTGCTTGGGTTGTGTTTTGATATAGAACATTTGTATATGGTCATTTCAGATTAGTCTTGACAGAGTCACATTCCGACTTCCAGATCTCGACACAGACAGTGCGACAAGAAAGGTATAATTCATGTGGTCTCGGGATTGCACAACTCGATTTAGATTCGATACGAGTTTCCCTAAATCACATACTAGATTGTTATTACATTTCATTATGTACTGCCTTGTTTATTGATTTATATTCGAGTCCTGAGATAGGAGATATTGGAACACTGACCCAAACTAGACTGTTTCGGTGTATCGACGCATGGTAGTAGATTTACTCTATGTGTAGACCTTCGATACAGAGTTGACCGAAGTCTAGGAATAAGACGTACCGTTGCCCCGAGTGGTTGGGTAGGTGACAGACCGTCTTATTCACACCGGGATCCCTAGATTAGAAATGAGTCGAGTCAAGATTTAAATGTTGAATACAGATTTGTATTCTTCTACATGTTTATATTTGCATTCATGTTGCTTGATATATGCTATGCTTTTGTACATGATTATTACATTGCATGCATCCATGTTTTATACTGGGATATGTTCTCACCGGAGTTATCCGGCTGTTGTCGTGTCTGTATGTGTGCATGGCAACAGGTGGGGCAGGATCTGGGTCTCGAGCTAGATGAGAGATGGATGATAGCGTGGAGATCTCGGGCATTGCAGATTACTAGTGTTATATTGTGAAACTTGTACTACTCATGTTTGTAGTTGATATTTAAACACTAGTGTATGGTTGTATTAAACAGACTGGTATGTATCTTATGTCGTTTAGTTAATATATAGACTTGTTATGCTTTAATTATACATTTGAAATAATGTTAAAAGCAAAATTTTGACCCACATTTTCGAACAAAAAAACAATTAAATCCCAAAAGAATTGAGTTAGAGCCCGGGTCCCCACAACAGGTGGTATCAGAGCAGTAGGTTCTGTAGAGTGAGATAGAATAGAATGAGCGGGGTAGATCGAGTCATCTTCCTTGCTTTTGAGATGCTAGCATGATTTATTGCTTTCCCTATTGTATGTTGTTGTATTATCTGAATTGATTTACAGTGTAACGACCCATTACAGGCCCAGTGGACCGCCCATACGGACCACTGCCAACCGACCCAAGGCTATCCCGATCTAGAGGTCAATTGGTACAAGATATGTTGCCAAGTACCTTATATCCAGGGAGGTCTTGGGTTCCATTCTTGGACGGCACAAACTATAGCCTGGACTATAGAAGTTCTATGAGTAACCATACGACGCCTATGGAAAGCCCGTGAGGGACAAAGGCCCCATAGAGGGAGCCCAAGATCGGGATAGCCTTGGGTCGGTTGGCAGTAGTCCGTATGGGCGGTCCACTGGGCCTGTAATGGGTCGTTACAATAAAAGGCGCCTTTTATTGTAACGACCCATTACAGGCCCAGTGGACCGCCCATACGGCCCACTGCCCCGATCGACCCAAGGCTATCCCGATCTTGGGGTCCCTCTATGGGGCCTTGTCCCTCACGGGCTTTCCATAGGCGTCGTACGGGTTACTCATAGAACTCTTAAGCCCATGAACTTAAGTTTGTGCCTCCCCAGGATCGAACCCAAGATCACATGGATATATAGATACTTGGCACAATCCTGCCTGGTACCAATTGAGCTAGTAGCTCAATTGGTACCAAGTCTCTTTGAACAATGTACTTAAGCCAGGAGGTCATGGGTTCGAGACTTGGGGAGGTATCACTCCACCAACCTGGTGTGGAGAGTCCTATGAGTAACGATGCCTATGGAAAGCCCGTGAGGGAAGAGTTCCAGAGGGGCTAAGGCCCATAGAGCAGAGCCCAAGATCGGGATAGCCTTGGGTCGTTACATACAGCATGTCAAGCCTGAATCAGAACCGATTCTCGATCAGAGTATATGATCAGAGGAGGGCTGAGACAGATGATATTGATTGTGTACTAATCAGTTTGGTAATCAGATTTATGCCGCCTAGACGTATACCACAGCCAGAGCAGGGTAGCACATCAGGTGCACAGATGGATGTCACCGCTACGCCGATGGAGACCTTATCGAAGAGATTTCAGTCTTTCCATCCGCCTACCCTGAAGGGCACAGAGAGTGCAGTAGAGTGCGAGAGCTGGCTTGATTATATCGAGATGTTGTTTTGAGTCTTTGGCCTATACTGATGAGCGACGTGTGAAACTGATAGGGCATCAGATGCAAGAGGTTGCAAAGAGCTGGTGGTTGACTACGAAGAGGGCCTTGGAACACCGAGGCATTGACATCACGTGGAAAGTCTTCAAAGATGAGTTCTATCAGCGCTTCTTCCCCGTCTCCTACCGAAAAGATAAAGGAGCTGAATTTGCGAATCTGAAGCAGGGACAATGGAACATCGAGGAGTATGTTGCTAAATTTTCTGCATTGCTTCGATTTGCACCGCATGTGGCCGGGAACGACGAGGCAGTGGCCGATCAGTTCATCAACGGGCTGAACCCCGATGTACTTACTTTGGTGAACACGGGACGGCCTAATACTTTTTCAGAGGCACTGAACAGAGCTAAGGGAGCAGAGGCTGGCTTGATCAGACAGCGAGGCGCTTCTTACGGTGTTCAGGGGCAGAGACCGCCACAGCCTACGACCGTACAGTTTCCACCACCTCCTCCTCGTTTTGACAGTGGAGCTAGTGGTAGTGGCAAGAAGGAATTTCTGAAGGCTAAGGGTAAGCAGTTTAAGAAATCCGGAAGCAGTTCATCGAGTTCGAGTGGATCTCGACAGAGAGGTCAGAGTTCAGATTACAGTGGCGTGTATTGTAGCTCGTGTGGAGGACGACATGCGACGGAGAAGTGTCAACGAGTTATGAGACGCTGCAACATCTGTAGGCAACAGGGACAATGAAAGGGGATCGGTTACGGTGACCGGAAGCGCAACAGAAGTTCAAAAAATCGAATTTTACATACAATATTTCGGCCACCATGTTCTTTGTGTAGCAAATACAATAAAACACAAAATGACATTCATAGTGTGTTTAGAATTTTACCTATCAACCTCTTGAGGTTGATGATGGCTCCAACCAAGTTGTAAACAATCTTGGCTCTTGAATGCAAGACAAATCTACAAGCTCTCCTCCTCCAAGTCCTTGAATCTTTCCTTCAAATTAGGCCCACCACCAACTAGGTAGATCCCCTCATATTTTGCACTAGAAAAATATGAGGATTTTTCAAAGAGAAGTGCAAGATTTCCTCAACAAATTGAAGAACAAAAAATGAGAGAAAATGGAGAGAAAAGCCCTTGAAGATTTCGGCCATGTGTGTGTGCAAAATGGGGGGAAAGGAGACTAGTCTTGGTTGTGGGAAAAGGTGTTCCAAAAAGTTGCATGCCATGCCTTGAAAACTCAAAAAGTAGTCTCCAACTCTTCACCTCCCATGCATGCATATTATATTATATGGTTTTTAATCAAATTAAAAACCTTGGACTAAATTTAATTATCTCAAACATATTTGAGACTAATTAAACATTACTTGAATTTACCCAAGTCCCACTAGTTAAATAATTATTTAAATTGAGCTCTACAAGACTCAATATGATTTAATTAATTCAACACTTGAATTAATTTAATTATTTGGACTCTACTAGGTCCACTAGTTTATAATTAATTCAACACTTGAATTAATTTGATTTAGTCCATAATAATGTTTATGAAAATCACAATTTTCAAATACATTATTCACTTGGCCAACTTTTAATTTAGGAACACTTCCATAAATTAAAATTTACATTTTCTCATAGAAGTCATACTTCTATTTTTCCTTTACACTTATAAACTCATTTATAAGTCGTTCAACACATTGAACAATTTTCTCCTTTATAGAAGTCATACTTCTAATTTTCCTTACGCTTATAAACTCCTTTATAAGTCGTTCAACACATTGAACTATTTTACTTCTCAACGGGATCTAGAAAGCTAGTACTTGTGTGGCCCTCAATGGTTCATTGATACAACTAGCCGTGGGTTCACATCTCCATGTGATTCGGACAAAAAATGTCCTTATATGAGCATACCCCAATTGCTCCATTCTTACTTATCAACTCCTTGATAATAAGAACGTCAGAACTCAAGTCTGATAGTACCCAACCAATCATGTTAAACGCCTAGCAGCATCGCTTACATGATTCCCTAGGTATCAAATGATAGTGCCTGCAAGAACCATTCAATTATGGTTAGCATACAGTACGGTCCCTTCGACTCATATATCCCGACCGATTCGACAACCATTGGTATATCGAGAGTTGTCAATGAATCGATACTATGTGTCATGTCGTAGTTGCATCAATGGTGTAATCTATGAAACCCCTTTCATAATTACAACCATACTCTGGCCAGAGATTTCAACCTACATACACATGATAACACATAGGATATCCATACCCGAAGGTAAGCGGTGAATCCCCGACTACAATGCATCGACTCCTATGTATTTCGACAGAACACCCAACCTTGCCACCTGATGACCCCATGAGAGTCGGTAAACAAGTCAAAGTGTAATTCTAGCACATAGAGTCTCAATGTTGTCCCGGGTCATAAGGACTAATGGTGTACAACCATAAACCAGGACTTTTCCACTCGATAAGTGAGAACCACTTGGAAAGTCCTTTTATGGAGGGTTGTTCAGTGCACTCTACAAGGAGCACCTATCTGCATGTTCGGACATCACAATGTCCCCTACCAATGAAACATGGTACTCACATCGCAGATACTAGTCTCGAACTCTAGCGGCCTATATCCTTCTTAGTGGCGGCTGAATCGACTAGGAACCGTTTAGAATATACAGTATTACAAATATGAGTTTCATGATACTCATCATATGAGCATCTCATATTCTTTCTACCATTTGTATATTCAAGGGCTTTATCTATGCAACTAGTATGGGTATACAGATAAAGATGTGCCAAAATAATAATATCAAATATTACTAAAATAAAGATTGCTTATACATAGAGTTTCATTGTGAACACTCGGCCAACACTTGGCTCGACGGGCACCTACTCTAACAGACACTTCGCCAGAGTTTGTCCCCAGAGAGGTGCACCACGATTCCAGAGTGCAGGGTCATCAGCACCAGTGCCACAGATGGAGAGACAGGCATCCTCTGTACACTCCTTCCAGCCACCGTCTACGCAGACCCAGCAGAGACCAGGAGGTAGTCAGACGGTGTGTCAGCCTCCCAGACAGCAGACACGTGTCTTTGCCCTGACAGAGGAGCAAGCGCAGGAGGCGCCAGATGACGTCATTGCAGGTAACTGTTTTCTTTGCGGTTATCCTGCATATGTGTTGATAGACACAGGGGCATCTCATACTGATGCGATCATGGACAGCCACGCGCCGAGGAAGGCATGGAAATTCATGGGAGTGGCGTTTGGGAACCAAAAGAAAATCATTCAAGCATTGTTGGAGAAACCCGAGGCTACACGGACGTGTACACGGACCTGTACACGGGGTCCGTGTCCTTCACAACCCGAGATGAGCAAATCCAGTGCCTGCACGGACCTGGAGACGGACCCAGGCACGGGGTCCGTGCCCTTTGAAGTTGGCAAATACAGTGCCTACACGGACCCGTACACGGAGGTGAGCACGGGGTCCGTGTCGCTTGATCCCGATTGAAGAGTTTTACAGTATGTACACGGACCCTGAAAGCGGACCGGTTACGGTGGCCGGAAACGCAACGGAAGCACAAAAATCGAATTTTTGACATAAAAATTTCGGCCACCCCATAGGACTTGTGCAATATTTACAAAAACATTAACATACATAGGATGTAAGAAAGATTACCTATCAATCACAAGGATTGATGTTTGGCTCCAACTTTGTTGTCAAACAACAAAGCTCTTGAATGGAAGATGAATCTACAAGCTCCTCCTCCAAATCCTTGAAACTTTCCTTCAAATTAAGCCCACCACTAACTAGGGAAATCCCCTCACAATTTGCACTAGAAAAATGTGAGGATTTTTCAAAGAGAAGTGTGTTTATTCCTCAACAACTTGAAGAACAAAATGAAGAAGAAAATATGGAGAGAATGAGAGAGCAATTTTCGGCCATGCTCACTTGGGAGAGAAGGAAGAATGAATTCAATTCCATGCCTTGGTGTTGCAAAAAGCAAAAGTGAAAAGTAGCATGCCATGCCATTATTTTATTCAAAAGTAATCTCCAACCCTTCACCTCCCATGCATGCATACTATATAGTTTTTAATCAAATTAAAAACTTTGGACTAAATTTAAATATCTCAAACACATTTGAGACTATTTAAACATTACTTGAATTTACTCAAGTCCCACTAGTTTAAATAATTATTTTAATTGAGCTCTACAAGACTCAATATTATTTAATTAATCCAACACTTGAACTAAATTAATTATTTGGGCTCTACAAGGCCCACTAGTGTTTAATTAATTCAACACTTGAATTAATTTAATTTAGTCCATTATAATGTTTATGAAAATCACAATTTTCAAATACATTATTCTCTTGGCCAAATTTTAATTTAGGAACACTTCCATAAATCAAAATTTACATTTCTCTCATAGAAGTCATACTTCTAATTTTTCTTACGCTTATAAACTCCTTTATAAGCCGTTCAACACATTGAACTATTTTACTTCTCATCGGGATTTACAAAGCTAGTACTTGTGTGGCCCTCAATGGTTCATTGATACAACTAGCCGTGGGTTCACATCTCCATGTGATTCGGACTAAACATGTCCTTATTCGAGCATACCCCAATTGCTCCATTCTTACTTATCAACTTCTTGATAGTAAGAACGTCAGAACTCAAGTCTGATAGTACCCAACCAATCACGTTAAACGCCTAGCAGCATCGCTTACGTGATTCCCTAGGTATCACATGATAGTGCCTGCAAGAACCATTCAATTATGGTTAGCGTACAGTACGGTCCCTTCAACTCATATATCCCGATCGATTCGACAACCATTGGTTTATCGAGAGTTGTCAATGAATCGATACTATGTGTCATGTCGTAGTTGCATCGATGGTGTAATCTATGAAACACCTTTCATAATTACAACCATACTCTGGCCAGAGATTTCAACCTACATACACATGATAACACATAGGATATCCATACCCGAAGGTAAGCGGTGAATCCCCGACTACAATGCATCGACTCCTATGTGTTTCGACAGAACACCCAACCTTGCCACCTGATGACCCCATGAGAGTCGGTAAACAAGTCAAAGTGTAATTCTAGCACATAGAGTCTCAATGTTGTCCCGGGTCATAAGGACTAATTCTGTACAACCATAAACTAGGACTTTTCCACTCGATAAGTGAGAACCACTTGGAAAGTCCTTTTATGGAGGGTTGTTCAGTGCACTCTACAAGGAGCACCTATCTGCACGTTCGGACATCACAATGTCCCCTACCAATGAAACATGGTACTCACATCGCAGATACTAGTCTCTAACTCGAGCGGCCTATATCCTTCTTAGTGGCGGCTGAATCGACTAGGAACCGTTTAGAATATACAGTATTACAAATATGAGTTTCATGATACTCATCATATGAGCATCTCATATTCTTTCTACTATTTGTATATTCAAGGGCTTTATCTATGCAGCTAGCATGGGTATACAGATAAAGATGTGCCAAAGTAATAATTTCAAATATTATTAAAATAAAGACTGCTTATACATAGAGTTTCATTGTGAACACTCGGCCAACACTTGGCTCGACGGGCACCTACTCTAACAATCTCCCACTTGCACTAGAGCCAACTACCCATATGCATAAAACCCATTGATTCGCGATGCTTGTCGAATAATGGTCTAGGTAAAGGCTTAGCTAGTGGATCAACAACATAATCTGCGGAGCCGACTTTGTCAATAGACACTTCTCTTCTTTCCACAATCTCTCCGAGGATGTGGTACTTTCTCAATACGTGTTTGGACTTCTGATGAGACCTTGGCTCCTTTGCTTGAGCAAAAGCTCCCGTGTTGTCTCACAACACCGGGACAGGAGCAACTCCATTAGGAATGACATCCAACTCTTAGACGAAATTCCTTATCCAAACAGCCTCCCTTGCTGCATCTTATGCAGCAATGTATTCGGCCTCTGTGCTGGAATCCGTAATATTGTCTTGCTTGGAACTCTTCCAAGAGACAGCAGCACCATTGGGCACGAATACAAACCTAGAGGTTGACTTCGAGTTATCGATATCGCTTTGGAAGCTAGTGTCGGTATAGCCTTCCAATTTCAGTTCTCTACCCCCATAGACCAAGAACAACTTATTGGTCCTTCTCAACAACTTGAGGATGTCTTTCACAGCTTTCAGGTGTGGAAGACCAGGGTTCGATTGATATCCTTTCACTACACATAGTGCAAACGCCACGTCAGGACGTGTAGATATCATCCCATACATGATATTACCAATTTCCGAAGCATACGGAATGCGTGTCATCGTCACTATCTCTGCATCAGTCTCAGGAGACAGACTTGGATAGGGACACGCCATGACACATTGGTAGATGTCCTCTCAAGGACGCATCCATCGAGAACCGCTTCACGATGGTATCATGTATGTGAACTGGGTGAGACCAAGCCATCTTTTCGATCTATCTCAATAGATCTGTATCCCAATACAAAAGATGCTTCACCCAAGTCCTACATCGAGAACTCACTCGCTAATCATATCTTAGTTGATTGCAACATTCCTACATCATTCCCAATGAGTAGAATGTCATCAACATAAAATACCGGGAATGTCACAACACTCCCACTGACCTTCTTATACACACAGGGTCTCTCATGATTCTTAGTAAATCAAACTATTTGATTGTACTGTCGAATCTGAGGTTCCAACTCCTAGATGCCTGCTTTAGATCATAAATAGATCTTTGAAGTTTGCATACCATATGCTCACTTCCGATAGATGTAAACCCTTCAGGTTTAGACATGTAAATAATTTTCTTAAAATCCCCATTTAAGAAAGTTTGTCTTGACATCCATCTGCCATATCTCATAGTCATACTATGCAGCTATGGCTAATAAAATCCTTATGGACTTGAGCATTGCGATTGGGAAAAGGTTTCCTCAAAGTCAACTCCTTGTCTTTGAGTACACCCTTTTGCCACCAATCGCGCCTTGAAGGTCAACACCTTCCCATCCTCCCCAAGTCCCTGTGGGAACAGTTCCCACAGGTGGATCCACAAGATCCTACACTTGGTTCGAATGCATGGAATTCATCTCAGATTCCATTGCTTCAAGCCACTTGGATGAATCGGCATCAGATAACGCTTTCTTGAAGGTCCTTGGATCACATCCATGGTTAGGCTCATCATGGCCCTCTTCAAGAAGCAGACCATACCTCATAGGTGGTCTCGAGACTTTCTCGTATATGCTAGGAGCTTGTATCTCCTCTCTTGGCTCATCGGGTGTGGGTTCTATAATTGTGGGTTTCTCTCGAACCTCTTCGAGTTCTATCATCTGCCTTTTTCTATCCAATAGAAAATCCCTTTCCAAAAAGGTTGCATTCCTAGAAACAAACACTTTTGTTTCTTGGGGATGATAGAAATGATATCCAACTTAATTCCTTGGATATCCCACGAAGTAACATAAAATTGATCAACAATCCAATTTATCTCCCACTTACCTGCTTCACATAAGCAGGGCTCCCCATATTCTAAGATAAGAATATTTGGGAGGCTTACCCATCCATATCTCATATGGTATCTGCCTTTGAATGGACATTTAGTAGAATATCTTTTACTTTTAAGTTATAGAGATCGTTTTCAAGTTCTCAAGTACCAATTAAACATTCATTCTTGTAAATGTTGCAAACACCTTTGCTAAATAAACAAGAATATCCATTTTTATCACAATAGAAATGGAAACAATGTTTTACACCAAACAGGTACAAACAAAACATCTCTTAAAATTAACTTAAAGTCATTGTTCAATAATAAGTAAACATCCTTAATAGCCTTGGCAGCAACTCTTGCTCCATTGCCCATCCTCAAGAAGGTCACACCTTCCTTAAGCTTCCTACTTCTTCCCATCACCTGTAACCCATTACAGAGATGTGAGTCACAACCGGTATCTAATACCCAAGAAGTAGAGTTAATTAAAATGTTTACTTAAATCTAGAACATACCGTTTCCAGAACACTTCTGGGCAAGATATTCTTTGCAATTTCGCCTCCAATGTCCAGGCTTCTTGCAGTGATGACATACATCATTAGTCTTGTCAGCCTTAACTGGTCTGGCTGCCTCAACAGGGTTCGGAGATTGCCTCAACAGGGGCACGTTCTTCTCGGGACGTTGGAAAGAACTCTTCTTTCCCTTCCCATGTGGATCAATCTTCGTACCAGATGAAAAACCCACATAAAGAACCAACTTCTCTTTCTTGATGGTGGATTCAAACGTAACAAGCATGTTCACCAACTCCTCAAGGGTCGGTTCCATCTTGTTCATGTTGAAATTCACCACAAAAGGATCAAATGAGCTAGGCAGCGATAACAGCAACACGTCGGTGGTCAACTCCGAAGGCAAGATCAAATCCATGCCAACGAGCTTGTCCACGAGCCCGATCACCTTTAGGCCATGCTCATGGACCGAGGCCCCATCTCGCATGCGCAAAGTGATCAGCTCCTTGACGGTTGCATGCCTAAGAGGACGCGTTTGCTCTCCAAAGAGCTCCTTGAGGTGCAAATGAATGTCAGCAGCATTCTTTGCACCCTCAAAACGCCTCTGTAGCTCATCGTTCATAGAAGTCAGCATATAACACCTAGCTATCAAGTCATGGTCACACCATTCCTCGTAAGCCTGCAATTCCTCAGGAGTGCAGTCAGTCGGAGCCTCAACAGGGGGCGACTGAGTCAGTGTATATGTTACCCTTTCCGAATTTAAGACTATTTTCAAATTTCTTAGCCAAGTGAGGTAATTAGGTCCAGTTAATATGTGTTTGTCGAGTATTATAGATATCGAATTGCGCATCGAAGACATTGTTGATTTGTACTGAAAAGTAAAAACAGATAAATGTTGATGACTATTTTAAAATATTTGGTAAGATATAAAGTATGGACTTTAACTTTATAAATATTTACTCCCACTGTTTTGACATCTTTCACTACCCTCTAGTGAAAACGGGAAACACTTTCCTCAGTAGGTACGTAAGGTCCAATTAGCGAATTGTGATCCCGAATAATATCGGCCATCACAACTCCTAAAAGGTAGTTTCCAATTGCATCGCCATGCAACCCTCTACGTATACTTTTGTCTCACGTTTGATTAGGACCCAATAATATGACGTCGTTCATCTTTACGTGTCAAGCCTTACCCATCGATGTTGAACCTTAATGGACGGTCGCCATGAGTTCCCTCAATAATATGAGCCGAAATCATGGGAGTTCCACGTAGTTCACATCACTATGTCAATGGATGTCACAGCTTTCCGGCACCCAGGGCCCCCCCAATAATATGAGCCGAGCCCCGAGTACGGGTAGCGTTCATCATGCACCCATTGTCGATGGAAGACAAGGAAATTATAAACAAATTTATAATTCCCCTTTTCGGGCTTGATATTAATTTTGAATCTTATTCAAAATGAGGGTTTTTAATTTTGAAAGGTCTCATCATTAATTTTATTTTAAAAGCTCGCCATGTTTGATCGTATGTTTGCCGGATTCATGCAACTTTGTTATTATAATAATAATAACGCACATACTCATTATTTATAACATATCATGCATATATCATAAATAGAAAACAATACAAGGATGATCAATCGCCCCAAAACTAATGGCCCGTGTGAGCCAAACACGGGCCTAGGTCCAATCCTAGGGTAAATGCACGGGATGCAATGCAACTAAATTATTACATTAGCATCCAATATTACATGTCTTCGATCTTCATAATCACCAAGGCCACCATCTTCTAATCTTGATCTTCCCCTATTCTAATATTTACAAATAAATATCCATGGCACATAGGGATACATCTCATGGGGTGGGAACGGGCCATAAACCAAGCCCACTTTAAATTGATAATTATTACAATCATACAACACAAATATCCTAGCATACACCTAGCAAATTGGGCTTGGGCTTTTGATCATCCTTCATGCATAATATCACATATCATACACCATCAATTAATTATCACTATAATTAATTGATCCAATATTATATATCTTGATCCAATCACTAACCGCCACAATTATAAATTAAATTAACAAAGTATACAAACACCTTTGTCTACTTTCAAATTAATTTATTTATAATCGAATTTCTTGTAAATCACCATTTACTATAAATAATTAAAGTCCCACTTCAATTATTTATTTTATGAGAAAATATGTGCAACACTTGTAAATTTAAACTTAAGGGCCCAAAAACCATTTTTCACCAAAAATACTTAGGCCCATTTAAATTTCACAAATAATGTTGTCCATCCAATGGCCCAACATCTCAAGGCCCATGACACTAAGATTGTCCAAAACACTTTTGGAAACCCTAGCCGTCATCGCCGTCGCCGGAGCTCCGTCGCCGGATTCCGGCAACAACAAAAAATTTTTTTTTTTTTATTTTAAAACTGAACATTTCGGGCAGCCCCTTGGGCTGCCCCTCGGCTGCCCGAAAATTTCGGGCAGCCCCATCGGGCAGCCCCTCGGGCTGCCCGAAAAACATTTTTTTTTTTTTTGTTTTTCCTCAAAAATTTTCGGCCCTATGATATATTTTGCACAAAAAATCTCAAACGGTTAGAAATCGATCTCAACATAATATTACGTAAATATTACACAAAATCCGTAACCTAAGCTCGGATACCACTTGAAAGCGGACCGGTTACGGTGGCCGGAAACGCAACGGAAGCACAAAAATCGAATTTTTGACATAAAAATTTCGGCCACCCCATAGGACTTGTGCAATATTTACAAAAACATTAACATACATAGGATGTAAGAAAGATTACCTATCAATCACAAGGATTGATGTTTGGCTCCAACTTTGTTGTCAAACAACAAAGCTCTTGAATGGAAGATGAATCTACAAGCTCCTCCTCCAAATCCTTGAAACTTTCCTTCAAATTAAGCCCACCACTAACTAGGGAAATCCCCTCACAATTTGCACTAGAAAAATGTGAGGATTTTTCAAAGAGAAGTGTGTTTATTCCTCAACAACTTGAAGAACAAAATGAAGAAGAAAATATGGAGAGAATGAGAGAGCAATTTTCGGCCATGCTCACTTGGGAGGGAAGGAAGAATGAATTCAATTCCATGCCTTGGTGTTGCAAAAAGCAAAAGTGAAAAGTAGCATGCCATGCCATTATTTTATTCAAAAGTAATCTCCAACCCTTCACCTCCCATGCATGCATACTATATAGTTTTTAACCAAATTAAAAACTTTGGACTAAATTTAAATATCTCAAACACATTTGAGACTATTTAAACATTACTTGAATTTACTCAAGTCCCACTAGTTTAAATAATTATTTTAATTGAGCTCTACAAGACTCAATATTATTTAATTAATCCAACACTTGAACTAAATTAATTATTTGGGCTCTACAAGGCCCACTAGTGTTTAATTAATTCAACACTTGAATTAATTTAATTTAGTCCATTATAATGTTTATGAAAATCACAATTTTCAAATACATTATTCTCTTGGCCAAATTTTAATTTAGGAACACTTCCATAAATCAAAATTTACATTTCTCTCATAGAAGTCATACTTCTAATTTTTCTTACGCTTATAAACTCCTTTATAAGCCGTTCAACACATTGAACTATTTTACTTCTCATCGGGATTTACAAAGCTAGTACTTGTGTGGCCCTCAATGGTTCATTGATACAACTAGCCGTGGGTTCACATCTCCATGTGATTCGGACTAAACATGTCCTTATTCGAGCATACCCCAATTGCTCCATTCTTACTTATCAACTTCTTGATAGTAAGAACGTCAGAACTCAAGTCTGATAGTACCCAACCAATCACGTTAAACGCCTAGCAGCATCGCTTACGTGATTCCCTAGGTATCACATGATAGTGCCTGCAAGAACCATTCAATTATGGTTAGCGTACAGTACGGTCCCTTCAACTCATATATCCCGATCGATTCGACAACCATTGGTTTATCGAGAGTTGTCAATGAATCGATACTATGTGTCATGTCGTAGTTGCATCGATGGTGTAATCTATGAAACACCTTTCATAATTACAACCATACTCTGGCCAGAGATTTCAACCTACATACACATGATAACACATAGGATATCCATACCCGAAGGTAAGCGGTGAATCCCCGACTACAATGCATCGACTCCTATGTGTTTCGACAGAACACCCAACCTTGCCACCTGATGACCCCATGAGAGTCGGTAAACAAGTCAAAGTGTAATTCTAGCACATAGAGTCTCAATGTTGTCCCGGGTCATAAGGACTAATTCTGTACAACCATAAACTAGGACTTTTCCACTCGATAAGTGAGAACCACTTGGAAAGTCCTTTTATGGAGGGTTGTTCAGTGCACTCTACAAGGAGCACCTATCTGCACGTTCGGACATCACAATGTCCCCTACCAATGAAACATGGTACTCACATCGCAGATACTAGTCTCTAACTCGAGCGGCCTATATCCTTCTTAGTGGCGGCTGAATCGACTAGGAACCGTTTAGAATATACAGTATTACAAATATGAGTTTCATGATACTCATCATATGAGCATCTCATATTCTTTCTACTATTTGTATATTCAAGGGCTTTATCTATGCAGCTAGCATGGGTATACAGATAAAGATGTGCCAAAGTAATAATTTCAAATATTATTAAAATAAAGACTGCTTATACATAGAGTTTCATTGTGAACACTCGGCCAACACTTGGCTCGACGGGCACCTACTCTAACAGACCCGTCTACGGACGTCTGCACGGGGTCCGTGTCCTCTGTTTTCTGCGCGGATTTGTTTCCTTTTCTAGAGTTTTATTATTTTGGGAGACTAGATTGCATGGTATCTTTTGATATATTGACTATGTTGGACGAAAAATTACACACAATACATATTTTATTTTGAGTTTATCAAACTTTTGAGAATTTTCTCTCAACTTTTCAAAGCCAAGCTTTGTCAAATCAAATCAAACTTATCAAAGTTTTTAACTTTGTGGCGTTTGTCGATCGTTGCTTGTGCAGATTGTCGTAGGCATAGTTCTTCGAAGGTTCGTATAGTTTTCGATTGTTTATCCTCGTGTTTATTTGTTGCTAAACTCTTGCTAGTTTAGAGGTGAATATCACATATTACTTGATTCAAAAGATCGGGAAAAACACACGAATCTTAATATCGTAATTGAATAGAGGGTGCGATTTATTTTTAATCGTGTTTGCTATTTATTCGTATCAAGATTCATATCATTTGGTATCAGAGCGCCAGGTTTATTGAATTCAAATAAATTATCTTGTTCTTAAATTGCAGATCTGTATTATTTCTTCGAATATTTTCAGATCTGTTTTGTTCTATCGTTCTTCGTATTTTTTTCGTGAATCTGTGATACACGAAATTTTGAGTCCTTTTTTCTTGAATTTTCGGAATTCAAATAGCAAAAAAAAAAAAAAAGTACAAAAATTCCGAAAATTCACCATTATTTCTTTTTGATATATTGTTCTATTGTCTTCATAGAGTCATATTCAATTGTCTCACACAGTCAAAAAAAAAAATATATATATATATATATATATATATATATATATATATATATATATATATATTTATATTCGAATTGCTTGTCTACACAGTCCAAGTGAGTCGGTCGTATTTGTTCACGAGTTTGAACCTTGATTGTTTGATATCCCAAATACAAAGCTTGAGCACACTTTTGAGAGTACTATCAAATTCGAGTGGAAACATTTGAGTGTGAGTGTTATTTCTTTGGAGTGACTAGTGAGTATTTGTGTGAGCAAACAAAATTGTGAGAAAAGACGAGTGAATTTCTTTGGAGTGATCGTGAGCCTTTGGGTGAGGATTATTTTATTTCTACTAACATTTTCTTGCAGGTACAACTTTGAAATTAAATGGAGAGGGAGGTAGGAGATAGTTCGAATTCGGGGGTGTCCAAAGCTCATCTAGATGCGTTGTTTGGGGATTTTAGTAGAGCGATGGCGACCCAAATGGAGTCGTTGCATGAGAGGTTGGGTAAACTTGAGGTTAGTGTTAGTGGGGGTAAACCTAAGCCTAGAGATTTGGGTAGAGATGATGAGGAGTATGATCTAGGAGGAGGCGATAAGAGTCAAAATGAAAATTGGGGTAGGAATGGAAGAGATAGAGGATTTGGTAGAGGAAGAAGGGAAGCCATGCGGGGTAGATATGAGGAGACTAGGGAAGATGGTCACATGGGTAGCATTAAGATGAAGATCCCTTCATTCCATGGGAAATCTGACCCGGAGGCGTACCTAGAATGGGAAAAGAGGGTAGAGTTCGTATTTGCATGTCACCACTACTCCGAACAAAAGAAGGTGAGGTTGGCGGTGGTTGAATTCTTAGACTATGCTCTCATTTGGTGGGATCAATTAGTGACCACTAAAAGAAAGTATAATGAGAGACCTATTGAATCTTGGGATGAGATGAAGAGTGTAATGAGGAAGAGGTTTGTGCCTAACCATTACTATAGGGAGATGTTTAAGAGGTTACAAACTTTGAGGCAAGGGTTGAAGAGTGTTGAGGACTACTATAAGGAGATGGAAGTACTCATGATTAGGGCAAATACTGAGGAGGATAATGAAGCAACTATGGCTCGTTTTCTTTGTGGTTTGAACAGGGAGATTCAAGATCAAGTGGAGCTTCGGCACTACTTAGATCTAGACGAAATGGTGCAAATGGCCATAAAGGTGGAGCAACAACTCAAAAGACGTGGAGTTGGTCGCACCAACCAAACCGGGGGTTCGTCTTCTTCTTGGCAATCCAATGTTGTGAAGCATGAGGAAAATAAAGTGGGGGCCAAGCCAAGATTTGACACTAACAAGAGGCGCCTAAACAAGGAGTCCAAGGTAAATCTGAAACTCCTTCTAATCGTTCTAGGGATACTAAATGCTTTAGATGTCAAGGGTTGGGTCACATTGCTAGTGAATGTCCTAATAAAAGAGTAATGGTTTTGAATGGTTATGGTGGGTATGAGTCCCAAAGCGAGGGTAGTGATGATGATATGCCTGCATTGGAGGATCCCGATGAGGGATATGAGGCGGTTGTAGGAGAATCATTTGTGACTAGGCGTATCATGATTGGCCAAGTCGAGGAGGAGGAGACCAATCAAAGGGGGAACTTGTTTCATACTAGATGCTTTGTAAATGAAAAGGTTTGCAATGTCATTATAGATGGAGGGAGTTGTACCAATGTAGCTAGTTGTGAGATGGTGGAGAAGTTGAATTTGCCTATTTTGAAACATCCACAACCATATAGGCTTCAATGGTTGAATGATTGTGCTGAGGTAAAAGTGAATGGGCAAGTTCTAGTTGCATTTTCGATTGGGAAGTACGTTGATGAGGTGTTATGCGATGTTGTGCCTATGCATGCTTGTCATATCTTGTTGGGTAGACCTTGGCAATTCGATAGGAAGGTAACACATGATGGTTTCAAGAATAGGTACTCATTTGTCCTAAACAAAGAACCAATTGTATTGCTTCCTTTGTCACCAAAACAAATACTTGAGGATCAATTAAAGAAAAGAAAAAGAGATGAGGTCGAAAAAAAGAGTGTCCAAAAGAATGAGATGGCCTTAGAAAAAGAAAAAGAAAATTATATGGTCGAAAGAAAGAGTGAACAAAAGAGTGAGATGACCATAGAAAAGAAAAATGAGAGAGGAAAAGAGGCCAAAGAAAAAGAAATGAAAAATAATTTGATGGCCCAAAGGAGTGAAAAGAGTGAGGATGAGAGTTGCTTATTATTGCATAAACCATTACATGTACCTTTGTACAAAGTGGTTTATCCATATTGTGATGATATCGCCGGTTCAATCCCGAGCATTGTTAATTTTTCTTTGCAGGATTCTATTGATGTTATGATAGGGAGGCTAGCAAGTGTTGTTGGTGCGAGGATACGATGGGATGAACCATGTGGATTCAAGAGCCATAGCAATGAGGTAAGGTTAGTTGTCACCGCAACATCCGAGAGGTATGATTTTCTCCCTTACCTTAATTCATTGTTGTTTTGTTTTCAAGAATTATGGGGACAAGTTGAAAATGTGATGCTTAGAGGATGTGAATGTGGTTTAGTCTTGTTACCTAAGTGTCATATTATTGAGAATGAATATGCATTGCATGAATTAGATTCAAATGTTATTGATTTTGAGTGTTCCAAGATTGTCCAATTGACACTTTGTCATGGCAATGACCTATGTGCATTAGGATTAAATTCATGTGGTGAGTTGAATGAAGACAGGGATAGTACATTTAGTGTGTTCTATTTGCATGATTCCTACTTGTTTGATGAAGACTTTGGGAAGAGCATGAATGACTATAAGAATTTCTTTGTCCATGATGAATATATTTTTAAGGAGACTAAGTTGTTCATGTTATGCTCGTTTTATGAGTTACTCGCTAGTGATGCATATTGTTATGATTTCATTATTGATAAGATGCATGCATTTCTATGTTGGTTACATATAAAAAGGTATGTCGAATGGTGTCGTAACGAGGGTCTTGCATGTATGAAGATAGCAACTAGGCTAGGGTTTTATGACATGCATGACTTAATTCTTATTCCTAGTAAACTTTGGTTGTGCACTTGTGTTGAAATTTTTGCGTTGTTAACTAGGTCTAAGAAGAAGAGGAATTTAATCTTTATGATGCTTAATGCGATATTGTCACTATCCTTTCATGTCACTTGTTATTTGATATTTGGTGTAAGTGATGTTTACAAGAAGAGAGCAACCAAGAAGTTGAGGTTCCAAATGTCAATGGCGCACATGGGGGATAGCACCTACAAAATTGAACTTCGAGGTAAGCATGTTGGTCACATAATCTTTGTCATTACTAACTTGCTTCCTTTTTGTGTAGGTAGCACGGATTTGAGGACAAATCCATTTCAAGAAGGGGAGGATGATGCGATCATGGACAGCCACGCGCCGAGGAAGGCATGGAAATTCATGGGAGTGGCGTTTGGGAACCAAAAGAAAATCATTCAAGCATTGTTGGAGAAACCCGAGGCTACACGGACGTGTACACGGACCTGTACACGGGGTCCGTGTCCTTCACAACCCGAGATGAGCAAATCCAGTGCCTGCACGGACCTGGAGACGGACCCAGGCACGGGGTCCGTGCCCTTTGAAGTTGGCAAATACAGTGCCTACACGGACCCGTACACGGAGGTGAGCACGGGGTCCGTGTCGCTTGATCCCGATTGAAGAGTTTTACAGTATGTACACGGACCCGTCTACGGACGTCTGCACGGGGTCCGTGTCCTCTGTTTTCTGCGCGGATTTGTTTCCTTTTCTAGAGTTTTATTATTTTGGGAGACTAGATTGCATGGTATCTTTTGATATATTGACTATGTTGGACGAAAAATTACACACAATACATATTTTATTTTGAGTTTATCAAACTTTTGAGAATTTTCTCTCAACTTTTCAAAGCCAAGCTTTGTCAAATCA
The DNA here is from genome assembly GCF_022965805.1 of Primulina eburnea. Lineage (NCBI taxonomy): Eukaryota > Viridiplantae > Streptophyta > Magnoliopsida > Lamiales > Gesneriaceae > Primulina > Primulina eburnea. Next base: position 23,320,210 of record NC_133112.1, read on the forward strand.
AATCAAACTTATCAAAGTTTTTAACTTTGTGGCGTTTGTCGATCGTTGCTTGTGCGGATTGTCGTAGGCAAAGTTCTTCGAAGGTTCGTATAGTTTTCGATTGTTTATCCTCGTGTTTATTTGTTGCTAAACTCTTGCTAGTTTAGAGGTGAATATCACATATTACTTGACTCAAAAGATCGGGAAAAACACACGAATCTTAATATCGTAATTGAATAGAGGGTGCGATTTATTTTTAATTGTGTTTGCTATTTATTCGTATCAAGATTCATATCACATACATTCATATCTGAGCATTTTGCATTGAGACATTCATTGCCTGTTGAGTCGATGTCTACGGTAGTGTCTATAGCTTCTCCGTTGGGAAGTGGTTTGATATCTGTGACTACTGTTAGACACTGTATGCTTCAGTTTGAGGGGCATGAGATTGATCTTGATTGTGTAGTACTTGGTTTAGCTGATTTTGATGGTATAGTTGGCATAGACATGTTAACCAAGTACAGGGCCACTGTAGATTGCTTCCACAAAATTGTCAGATTCAGACCCGAAATGTAATAGCCGAACCCGGTGTACGGTACGATTTAAGTTTCGTATGTTCATTTGGGTTATTTGATTAGAGGTTTAGAGTTGTGTTTATGGGCTATAGTATGTTTAGTATATTGTTCTTGAGGTGTTAGTTGTTGTTGGTTGTTCGTTTCAGAGTTCCGGATCGATTTTAGTTGCATTGGAGGTGATCTTGGCCGTGACCATAGTGCACCCGCGGTAGTGCAAGGAGTGCACCCGCGGTCGACTGTTCCAGTTTTTGTGTTGGAGGGCCGTAGCATCACCGCACCCGCGGTGATGCAGGGACCGCACCCGCGGTGTGTAGCGCACCCGCGGTGCTTGCAGCGCCGCACCCGCGGTGTCTGTGGTTCAGGAATTTTGTGGAGTGCCGAGAGCTCAGCGCACCTGTGGCCTTTGTGTTGGCGCACCCGCGGTGATGTACAGTAGAGGTATGGTCGAGATTTATAGTACCTTTTTGATGGATTTGACTTCATTCTTTCCTCTTTTCATTTCGAAATCCTCTCATTTCTTAGGGTTTTCTTCATTTCTTTCACTTCCTATCTTCGATTCAAGCGTTTATTTGGCGATTCGACTTGAGATCAACGTTCTCCGTGGTGCTAGGAAGCTTAGGTAAGTTTTTGGTGCGATTCTTTTAAGGTTTCGAGTTGAGAGTTGTGTTGGGTTTGTTATTCTTGTGGATTTATGGATTATTAGCTTGGTTTCTTGGATTTGGAGTTGATATTGGTGTTATATTTGGATTATTGTTGTAGGTGGTGATCAAGAACTAAGTTTGTGGTGTTCTTGTGGGTTGTAAGTGGAATTCCTCCCTTTTTGCTCACATGAGGTTATATGTATTGTGTTTAAAAGGTTTTATGTGATATTCCCTTCCATTTGAACCATTGTATGTATTGATTCAATTGTTATATTTATTGGGGCATTTGTTGTCTCATATATATTGAAAAAGGGAATACAAGAGAAATATAGAGTTTCAAAGTTCATGTTTAAATGTCAGAGAATTCAAATGTTTCCGGATTGATAAATACATAGTCAGAGATTGCATGCAATATTAGTTGATCAACGCCCATAGGCTTTTATCCCTCAGAGTTATCGATATTTATATCGATTTGGGATACGAGCAACCCATAGACAGAGATACTATTGATATCAATCCCCATAGTAACGATAAATACCATCTCATTGCTATTGCTATTGCTATTGATATGATATTCATGTTCAGAGTTTACAGTCCAGAGTTGATGGTATTTATGATTTCAAAGCTATGTTTTACAGAGTTTATTGTTCATTGCTATGTAAGAGTTCCACTTGCTGAGATTTATTCTCATTTCAGTTATTTCATGTGATGCAGATTAGAGTGGTGGCTCGGGACGTTGACTGCGAGACAGGGGTCATATGCATACATCGATGGAAGGATGATTTTGATGGCATGATCATGGGAATTATGTTTTGTTTTTGTTATGTCATTTAAATGATCATGTATTTATTTTGGATGTAAATGTTTAAAGAAGTGTATTTTGAAACTCCTTCCATATTTAAAGTAAAATTTTTAATTTCCGCTGCGTATTTTTAATGTTACGGGTTAGAGGTGTCACATTTAGTGGTATCAGAGCACCCGTTCTTCGGACCAATGCATATGACTTCGTCTACTGTCAACTGTCCGGGTAAGTTTTCTTGCATCTATCCATTGTTATATATATTGATATGTATCTTGTGAGCTATTGTAGAGTAGAGATGCCACCTAAGAGGAAAGCTGTAGAGGGTGAGGATAGTTCTTCCTCCCGAGTTGTCGACGAGTTCGGCAAGTTGCTTAAGGAGCAGGCCAAGGTTCATAGTGAGCAGATCCAGCAGTTGCTCCGATTGCAAGGAGCAGGTCAGGGTAGAGGGCAAGTGAGAGGTCAAGTTGCTCAGGCTGTTGGCACTGATGCCATATTTTCTGCGTTCAAGAGGATGTATCCACCAGAGTTTTCAGGTAGCACTGATCCGTTAGTTGCGGTCGAGTGGGTCAAGGCTTTAGAGGCGATCTTCGATCATCTCAGTTATTCAGACAGAGACCGTATCAGCTGTGCTGTATTCATGTTGGTTAAAGCTGCTCGCATTTGGTGGAATGCGACCAAAGTTGGAGTTAATGTCTCTACATTGAAGTGGTCTGAGTTTATCGATCTTTTCTATGACAAGTACTTCCCTGATGCACTTCGAGCGAGGAAGGTGACAGAGTTCTTGGAGCTTCGACAGGGGAGCTTGGATGTTGGCGAGTACATTCTGAAGTTCGAGGAGGGTTGCCTATTTGCTCCTTACATCGCATCCAATGACAGAGATAAAGGCGCTCATTTCATACGAGGCCTTAGAGCAGAGATTCGACGAGATATCAACATGTCCAAGGCTGTTACTTTCATGGAGATCGTGTCCAAGGCATTGTTGGCTGAGCAGGACGAGAAGGACATTGCCTGGGAGAGGCAAGCGAGACATCAGGCTTTTACTCAGAGAGGCCAGGGTTCGAGTCAGAGGGGCAGAGATCGGTTCAAAGGGAAAGGCAAGGTGGACTCGAGTCCTAGACCACCGTCAGTTCCAGTTGTTTCATCTGATCCAGAGAGACCTCTATGTCCTAAGTGTGGTAGATCTCATCGTGGAGAGTGCAGATTTGGCACTAATACTTGTTATCGTTGTGGCACGGCAGGCCACATTGCCAAAGATTGTCCTAAGGGAGCTAGCTAGGAGAAGGTACAGGGTCGCATCTTTGCGATGACGAAGGAAGGTATTAATCATGATTCTTCTGTGATCTCTAGTTCTATTTTAATTTCAGGCAGGGTAGCTACTACTTTGATTGATACTGGTGCTACTCATTCTTTTATGTCTGAATTGTTTTTGAGATCTTTGGGTATAGTTCCTTCTGTTTTTCCCCTCCAGTTCAATGTTGTTTTGCCTTCGTGAGATGTCTTGTGCCCGACATCGATTGTGTATGCATGCCCTGTTCGTATTGTCGAGCGTGAGGTCTTTGCTGATTTGATTGTCATCCCGATGGTTGCCTTTGATGTTATTCTTGGCATTGATTGGCTATCGACTTATCGTGCAGTGATTGATTGCGTTGCTAAGACGGTGACTTTTGCAGATGATAGCCAGAGGGGAGGTATGCTCGCCAGTGCAGGTACTTCGCTGGTCCTTCCTTTTATTTCATGTCTTGAGGCTGAGAGATTATTGTGTAGAGGTTGCGATGGGTTTCTTGCTTCTATTGTGGATGTGGATGGTATGGTTAAGTTGAATATTGATGATATTGATGTTGTGAGGGAGTTTGCCGATGTGTTTGAGGATGATGTTCCGGGTTTGCCGCCGGACAGAGATGTGGAGTTCGTTATTGATCTAGCTCCAGGTACGGTTCCTATTTCTAAGGCTCCGTACAGGATGGCCCCTACCGAGATGAAAGAGTTGAAGACGCAGTTGCAGGATCTTTTGGATAAGGGTTTTATTCGTCCGAGTTCTTCGCCTTGGGGAGCTCCGGTTCTATTTGTTAAGAAGAAGGATGGGTCGTTGCGGCTGTGTATCGACTACAGGGAGCTTAACAAAGTGACTGTCAAGAACAAGTATCCGTTGCCACAGATAGATGATCTGTTTGATCAGCTTCATGGTGCTACAGTATTTTCGAAGATTGATCTTCGGTCTGGCTATTATCAATTGAAGGTTAGGGAGTCTGATATCCCTAAGACGGCGTTCAGGACCAGGTATGGTCACTATGAGTTTCTCGTGATGTCTTTTGGTCTGACCAATGCCCCTTCAGTTTTCATGGATCTTATGAACCGAGTGTTCAAGCCATATTTGGATAGTTTTGTCATTGTTTTCATCGATGATATCCTGATCTATTCCAAGACCAGAGAGCTTCATTCAGAGCATCTCAGAGTTGTGCTTCAGTTGTTGAGAGAGAGGAGGCTGTTTTCTAAGTTGAAGAAGTGTGAGTTTTGGTTGGATCAGATTTCTTTTCTAGGCCATGTCGTTTCGAAGGATGGTATTGCTGTTGATCCAGCGAAGATTGAGGCGATTCAGAAGTGGCCTATTCCTACTACTGTTTCAGAGGTTCGCAGTTTCCTTGGTTTGGCGGGTTACTATCGTCGTTTCATCTCAGATTTTTCCAAGATTGCCCTGCCATTGTCCAATCTGACGAGGAAGACTGTGAAGTTCGAGTGGTCCATTGATTGCCAGAGTGCATTTCAGGAGTTGAAGGATAGATTGACGACAGCTCCTATTCTTTCATTGCCCAGTGGTTCAGAGGATTTTGTTGTCTTTACCGATGCGTCGAAGAAGGGTCTTGGTGCAGTGCTGATGCAGCGAGGCAAGGTCATTGCCTATGCTTCTCGCCAGTTGAAGGATTACGAGAGGAATTATCCGACGCATGATTTAGAGCTGGCAGCTGTGGTTTTCACCCTGAAGATTTGGAGACATTACTTGTATGGCGAAAAGTGTGAGATCTTCACAGACCACAAGAGTTTGAAGTACTTGTTTTCTCAGCGAGAGCTCAACATGCGGCAGAGGAGGTGGTTAGAGCTTGTCAAAGATTATGATGTGACGATTAGTTATCACCCAGGGAAGGCGAATGTTGTGGCTGATGCGTTGAGTCGTAAGTCGAGTTCTTCCTTGAGTTCTTTGCTTCAGAGACCGTTGTTGATGGATTTGCAGAGAGAGGAGATTTCATTGGTGGTTCCAGGGGACCATTGTTCGTCTTTCAGCGTTGGTCATTCGGGCTACATTGACGGACATGTTCCGTAGAGAGCAGACTGACGATGTTCAGTTGGCAGAGTTGAGAGATAGAGCAGAGGAGAGAGGGAATTCAGAGTTTGGGCTGAATGGAGATGGTTTGGTGACTTTCAGAGGCTGTGTTCCTGCTGGTGATGATATTCGGCGTGACATTCTGACAGAGGCTCATACCGCACCATATTCGATTCATCCAGGCAGTACGAAGATGTATCAGGATCTTCGTCGACTCTATTGGTGGCCAGGTATGAAGAAAGATGTTGCTTTGTTCATTTCTCAGTGCCTTACTTGTCAGCAGGTGAAGATCGAGCATCAGAGACCTGCTGGGACATTGCTATCATTGCCGATTCCTCAGTGGAAGTGGGAGCATATTACGATGGATTTCGTGACTGGTCTTCCCAGAGTGCAGAAAGGATTCAATTCTATTTGGGTTATCGTTGATCGATTGACCAAGTCAGCGCACTTTCTTCCAGTCAAGACGACGTATTCCATAAATCAGTATGCCGAGGATTATATCGCAGAGATTGTTAGACTTCATGGTGTGCCTGTGTCGATTGTGTCTGATCGTGACCCCAGGTTTACTTCAGAGTTTTGGAAGAGTTTGCACAGAGCTATGGGTTCGCGGTTAGCGTTTAGTACAGCTTATCACCCTCAGAGCGACGGTCAGTCAGAGAGAGTCATTCAGATTCTTGAGGATATGCTCAGAGCTTGTACTATCGATTATCCAGGTAGCTGGGATTCTATGTTGCCTTTGGTTGAGTTCACTTATAATAATAGCTACCAGGCGACGATTGGCATGGCACCGTATGAGGCACTTTATGGCAGGAAGTGCAGGTCTCCCTTGTATTGGGATGAGGTTGGTGAGAGGAAGATGTTGGGACCAGATTTGGTCCAACAGACTGCTGATGTTGTTGCTGTGATCCGAGAGAGGATGAAGACTGCGCAGTCCAGACAGAAGAGCTATGCAGATGTTCGTCGTAGACCTTTTGCAGTTCGAGGTTGGCGACCACGTGTTTCTGAAGATAGCACCTCTCAAGGGTGTGATGAGGTTTGGTAAGAAGGGCAAGCTGAGTCTGAGGTTTATTGGTCCATTTGAGATATTGGACAGAGTTGGTGATCGAGCCTACAGATTAGCCCTACCACCAGATCTTGACAGAGTTCATAACGTGTTTCACGTATCGATGCTCAGGAAGTATATTGCGAATCCATCCCATGTTCTTCACCATGAGCCATTGGACTTGACGACGAATTTGACGTACCAAGAGATTCCGATTCAGATTCTGGATCGCACAGTCAGAGTATTGAGAAACAAAGAGATCGGCATCGTTAAAGTCCTTTGGAGGAATCATTTGATAGAGGAGGCTACGTGGGAACCAGAGGTAGAGATGAGAGAGAAGTATCCTGAGTTGTTCGAGCAGTGATGTCAATTTCGCGGTCGAAATTCCTCTAAGGAGGGGAGATTGTAATAGCCGAACCCGATGTACGGTACGATTTAAGTTTCGTATGTTCATTTGGGTTATTTGATTAGAGGTTTAGAGTTGTGTTTATGGGCTATAGTATATTTAGTATATTGTTCTTGAGGTGTTAGTTGTTGTTGGTTGTTCGTTTCAGAGTTTCGGATCGATTTTAGTTGCATTGGAGGTGATCTTGGCCGTGACCATAGTGCACCCGCGGTAGTGCAAGGAGTGCACCCGCGGTCGACTGTTCCAGTTTTTGTGTTGGAGGGCCGTAGCATCACCGCACCCGCGGTGATGCAGGGACCGCACCCGCGGTGTGTAGCGCACCCGCGGTGCTTGCAGCGCCGCACCCGAGGTGTCTGTGGTTCAGGAATTTTGTGGACTGCCGAGAGCTCAGCGCACCTGCGGCCTTTGTGTTGGCGCACCCACGGTGATGTACAGTAGAGGTATGGTCGAGATTTATAGTACCTTTTTGATGGATTTGACTTCATTCTTTCCTCTTTTCATTTCGAAATCCGCTCATTTCTAAGGGTTTTCTTCATTTCTTTCACTTCCTATCTTCGATTCAAGCGTTTATTTGGCGATTCGACTTGAGATCAACGTTCTCCGTGGTGCTAGGAAGCTTAGGTAAGTTTTTGGTGCGATTCTTTTAAGGTTTCGAGTTGAGAGTTGTGTTGGGTTTGTTATTCTTGTGGATTTATGGATTATTAGCTTGGTTTCTTGGATTTGGAGTTGATATTGGTGTTATATTTGGATTATTGTTGTAGGTGGTGATCAAGAACTAAGTTTGTGGTGTTCTTGTGGGTTGTAAGTGGAATTCCTCCCTTTTTGCTCACATGAGGTTATATGTATTGTGTTTAAAAGGTTTTATGTGATATTCCCTTCCATTTGAACCATTGTATGTATTGATTCAATTGTTATATTTATTGGGGCATTTGTTGTCTCATATATATTGAAAAAGGGAATACAAGAGAAATATAGAGTTTCAAAGTTCATGTTTAAATGTCAGAGAATTCAAATATTTCCGGATTGATAAATACATAGTCAGAGATTGCATGCAATATTAGTTGATCAACGCCCATAAGCTTTTATCCCTCAGAGTTATCGATATTTATATCGATTTGGGATAAGAGCAACCCACAGACAGAGATACTATTGATATCAATCCCCATAGTAACGATAAATACCATCTCATTGCTATTGCTATTGCTATTGATATGATATTCATGTTCAGAGTTTACAGTCCAGAGTTGATGGTATTTATGATTTCAAAGCTATGTTTTACAGAGTTTATTGTTCATTGTTATGTAAGAGTTCCACTTGCTGAGATTTATTCTCATTTCAGTTATTTCATGTGATGCATATCAGAGTGGTGGCCCGGGACGTTGACTGCGAGACAGGGGTCATATGCATACATCGATGGAAGGATGATTTTGATGGCATGATCATGGGAATGATGTTTTGTTTTTGTTATGTCATTTAAATGATCATGTATTTATTTTGGATGTAAATGTTTAAAGAAGTGTATTTTGAAACTCCTTCCATATTTAAAGTAAAATTTTTAATTTCCGCTGCGTATTTTTAATGTTACGGGTTAGAGGTGTCACACTGAAATGACAGATGAGTGGAAATTTTACGGAAAGGGTTCCAGATCTCGGATTCCCTTAGTATCTGCTCTGACTATGAGTAGATTGCTTCAGAGAGGAGCAGAGGGCTTTCTTGTATATTCAGTAGATCTACTGAAGTCGAGCCCAGCATTGGCAGATCTGCCAGTGGTTTGTGAGTTTGCAGATATTTTTCCTGATGAGATACCGGGGTTGCCTCCAGTTCGAGAGGTTGATTTCAGCATAGATCTTATGCCCGGTTCTGTTCCTATCTCGAGAGCTCCGTATAGGATGGCGCCTATTGAACTGAAATAATTGAAAGCACAGTTGGAAGATCTTCTATCCAAGGGATATATCAGACCCAGTGTATCTCCTTGGGGTGCTCCGGTGCTTTTCGTTAGGAAGAAAGATGGTTCGATGCGATTGTGTATTGATTACAGACAGTTGAACAAGGCAACAGTGAAGAACAAGTATCCTTTGCCGCGCATCGACGATTTGTTTGATCAGTTACAGGGATCTTCTGTATACTCGAAGATGAAAGCGGACCGGTTACGGTGGCCGGAAACGCAACGGAAGCATAAATTTTCGTAAAAATGACATGAAATTTCGGCCACCTTGATTATTTGTGCAATATTTACAAGAAACACCAAAAACATACATAGGGTGTTAGAAATTTCATTACCTATCAACTTCAAGAAGTTGATGATGGCACCAACTTTGTTGTGAACAACAAAGCTCTTCAAATGGAAGACAAGTCTACAAGCTCCTCCTCCTTTCCTTCAAAATAAGGCCCACCACAAGCTAGGTAAACCCCTTCTAGTTTTGCACTAGAAAAACTAGAAGATTTTTCAATGAGAATGATTTTATTCTCCAACAAAATTGAAGAACAAAGAAGAAAATATTTGAGAGAAAAAGCTCTTCAAAATTCGGCCAAGGTGAGGTGAAAGTGAGAGAGTGAAGTCTAGACTTGGGTGTGGGAAAAGTGAAAAAGTTGATCCCCATGCCATGCATTATTTTATTAAAAAGTATTCAAAGTCTCTTCACCTCCCAAGCATGCAAACCCTAGCATGTCTCACTTATATTATATGGTTTTTAATCACATTAAAAACATAGACTAAATTTCAATTATCTCAAACACATTTGAGATTAATTAAATACTACTTGAATTTATTCAAGTCCCACTAGTTAAATAATTATTTTAATTGAGCTCTACTAGACTCAATATTATTTAATTAATTCAACACTTGAATTAATTTAATTATTTAGACTCTACTAGGTCTACTAGTGTTTAATTAATTCAACACTTGAATTAATTTTATTTAGTCCACAATAATGTTTATGAAAATCACAATTTTCAACTACATTATTTACTTGGCCAAATTTTAATCTTAGGAACACTTCCATAAATTAAAATTTATATTTCTCTCTTAGAAGTCATACTTCTATTTTTCTTAACGCTTATAAACACATTTATAAGCCGTTCAACGCATTGAACTATTTTACTTCTCATCGGGATTTACAAAGCCAGTACTTGTGTGGCCCTCAATGGTTCATTGATACAACTAGCCGTGGGTTCACATCTCTATGTGATTCGTACTAAACATGTCCTTATTCGAGCATACCCCAATTGCTCCATTCTTACTTATCAACTCCTTGATAGTAAGAACGTCAGAACTCAAGTCTGATAGTACCCAACCAATCACGTTAAGCGCCTAGCAGCATCGCTTACGTGATTCCCTAGGTATCACATGATAGTGCCTGCAAGAACCATTCAATTATGGTTAGCGTACAGTACGGTCCCTTCAACTCATATATCCCGACCGATTCGACAACTATTGGTTTATCGAGAGTTGTCAATGAATCGATACTATGTGTCATGTCGTGGTTGCATCGATGGTGTAATCTATGAAACCCCTTTCATAATTACCACCATACTCTGATCAGAGATTTCAACCCACACATACATGAAAAACACATAGGATATCCATACCCGTAGGTAAGCGGTGAATCCCCGACTACAATGCATCGACTCCTATATGTTTCGCCGTAACACCCAATCTTGCCACCTAATGACCCCATAAGAGTCGGTAAACAAGTCAAAGTGAAACGCTAGCACATAGAGTCTCAATGTTGTCCCGGGTCATAAGGACTAATGGTGTACAACCATAAACCAGGACTTTTCCACTCGATAAATTAGAACCACTTGGAAAGTCCTTTTATGGAGGGTTGTTCAGTGCACTCTACCAGGAGCACCTATCTGCATGCTCGGACATCACAATGTCCCCTACCAATGAAACATGGTACTCACATCGCAGATACTAGTCTCTAACTCGAGCGGCCATTATCCTTCTTAGTGGCGGCTAAATCGACTAGGAACGGTTTAGAATATACAGTATTACAAATATGAGTTTCATGATACTCATCATATGAGCATCTCATATTCTTTCTACTATTTGTATATTCAAGGGCTTTATCTATGCAGCTAGCATGGGTATAAAGATAAAGATGCGCCAAATTAATAAATTCAAATATTATTAAAATAAAGATCGTTTATACAAAGAGTTTCATCGTGAACAGTCGGCCAGCACTTGGCTCGACGTGCACCTACTCTAACAATCTCCCACTTGCACTAGAGCCAACTACCTATATTCTTTAGACCCATTGATTCGCGATGCTTCTCGAATGATGGTCCTGGTAAAGGCTTAGTTAGTGGATCAGCAACATTATCTGCGGAGCCGACTTTGTCAATCGTGACATCTCTTCTTTCCACGATCTCTCTGAGGATGTGGTACTTTCTCAGTACGTGTTTGGACTTCTGATGAGACCTTGGCTCCTTCGCCTGAGCTATGGCTCCCGTGTTGTCAAACATCACCGGGATAGGAGCAACTCCATTTGGAATGACGCCCAACTCTTGGACGAAATTCCTAATCCAAACGGCCTCCTTTGCTGCAGCCGATGCAGCAATGTATTCTGCCTCAGTGGTGGAATCCGCAGTACTGTCTTGCTTGGAACTCTTCCAAGAGACAGCACCACCATTGAGCATGAATATGAATCCGGAGGTTGACTTCGAGTCATCAACATCGCTTTGGAAGCTAGAGTCGGTATAGCCTTCCAATTTTAGTTCTCCACCCCCATAGACCAAGAACAACTTATTGGTCCTTCTCAAATACTTGAGGATGTCTTTCACAGCTTTCCAGTGTGGAAGACCAGGGTTGGATTGATATCTACTCACTACACTTAGTGCAAAAGCCACGTCAGGACGTGTAGATATCATCCCATACATGATACTACCAATAGCCGAAGCATACGGAATTCGTGTCATCGCCGCTATCTCTGCATCAGTCTTGGGAGACATAGACTTGGATAGGGACACGCCATGACACATTGGTAGATGTCCTTTCTTGGACTCGTCCATCGAGAACCGCTTCACGATGGTATCAATGTATGTGGACTGGGTGAGACCAAGCAATCTTTTTGATCTATCTCTATAGATCTGTATTCCAAATACAAAAGATGCTTCACCCAAGTCCTGCATTGAGAACTTACTTGCTAACCATATCTTTTTTGATTGCAACATTCCTACATCATTCCCAATGAGTAGAATGTCATCAACATAAAGAACAAGGAATGTCACAGCACTCCCACTGACCTTCTTATACACACAGGGTTCCTCAGGATTCTTAGTAAAACCAAACTCTTTGATCGTACTATCGAATCTGAGGTTCCAGCTCCTAGATGCCTGCTTAAGACCATAAATAGATCTTTGAAGTTTGCATACCATATGCTCACTTCCGATGGATGTAAACCCTTCAGGTTGAGACATGTAAATCTCTTCCTTAATATCCCCATTAAGGAAGGCAGTCTTGACATCCATCTGCCATATCTCATAGTCATACCATGCAGCTATGGCTAGCAAAATCCTAATGGACTTGAACATCGCAACTGGAGAAAAGGTTTCCTCATAGTCAACACCTTGCCTTTGAGTATATCCTTTTGCGACCAGTCGCGCCTTGAAGGTCAATACCTTCCCATCCGCCCCAAGTTTCCTCTTGTAAATCCATTTACACCCTATGGGAACAATTCCCTCAGGTGGATCCACGAGATTCCACACTTGGTTCGAATGCATGGAATTCATCTCAGATTCCATTGCTTCAAGCCATTTGGATGAATCGACATCAGATAACGCTTCCTTGAAGGTCCTTGGATCACATCCAAGATTAGGCTCATCATGGCCCTCTTCAAGAAGCAGACCATACCTCATAGGTGGTCTCGAGACTCTCTCGGATCTTCTAGGAGCTTGTATCTCCTCACTTGGCTTCTCGGGTGTGGGTTCTACAACTGTGGGTGTCTCTCGAACCTCTTCGAGTTCGATCATCTCGCCTTTTCTATCCAATAGAAATTCCTTTTCCAAAAAGGTTGCGTTCCTAGAAACAAACACTTTTGTTTCTTGAGGATGATAGAAATAATATCCAGCTGAATTCCTTGGATATCCCACAAAGTAGCATAAAATGGATCGACTATCCAATTTATCTCCCACTACCTTCTTCACATAAGCAGGGCACCCCCATATTCTAAAATAAGAATATTTGGGTGGCTTACCCATCCATATCTCATATGTGTCTTATCCACTCT
>NC_133112.1:23333687-23356679 GCF_022965805.1 Primulina eburnea
CCAAAGGTTCTGGACATGTCGCGCATATGCGCGCACTTCTTCGCGCATGTGCGCCATTGCTTCGGCCTTCCTCATGTATTTGGTGAATTTTCCCATTTTTCCGTCCGATACAATGCGTCTATAATCATATCGATATCACCAATAAATATAATAATCATCGTCGAATCATTTCAGATTAACAGGATAAATTTCTCGGGCCTTACACATTTCAGTTAAATAAGTGAGGCCGGACTGGAGTTGGACTTTCAAGATAAAACTTAATTGTAAGAAAACATTCCTAGAATTTATTTAAGATAAATAATGAGTTAATTGAATGTAAAAGGATGTTTAAAGAAATTTTAAGAATTTAACTAATTAACTAGAGATAAGTAGTAAATAAATTCCTTTGGGTTCAATGATTAATTAAAAAGCCTAATTAAAATATGTGACCAATTGAGATAAGTAAATCTAGGCTTACTTTATTTAAGAAATTATAATTTAACATGATAGTAAATTTACCTTTTAAGATTTAAGGATTTAGCCATGCATGCAAAAAATGTTATTCCTTAATTAATTTATTAATTCACTAAATATTTAATGGGTAGATAAAACTCTAAAGAATTAAAATACAAGATTTAAGAAATATTCTTTCCTCCCATTTTATTAAAATTCGGCCCCCTCCTTAATTGATTTAAAAATATTTGGCAACCCTTCACTTGATTCTTTCCTTATCCATTTTTGGGAGATAAATCCCTCAACTCAATTCCCCAATAATTATTAATTAAGAAATATTCCACCCCTCATTTTTTTAAGCATAAATTCAGTCACCCCCTTCTTTTAAAAGATTTAAATTAGTTTGACAACTCATTCCTTGATTCACTTCCATAATCTTTCTTGGTAGATATTTTCCCCCACCTTTATATCACCAACAATTAAATAATTAAGCAATATTTTCTACCTTGCTCCTAGACACAATAATCGGCCAAGTGCAACCCTTAATTATCCTTCAAATCTTTTGATATCATTCTTATTCCTTATCTCACAAATTCAAAGAAAGCAAGATTTGATCTTGCCATTTTCTCCCATTTAATTAATAGACTTTCCTTCATTTCTCCTAACAATTCTCCCTCTCCCTTTCACCGAAATTCAGAGCATATGAAGAGTAAAAATCGAGTGTGAGCTAGGGAAAAATAAGAGAGAAAAGCGAGAAAAGAAGAACACTCCGTCTTCGCCGCGCCGCGTCATCGTTTTGTTTGTTTTTCTTTCAAAACAAACCAAGGAATGTTTATATTTTCTTTCACTCTTCAATCAAGTCATAATATGATTTTTAAATATTTCTTGATCATGATTTTATGAAGCAAAAAACCGAAAATGTTCAAGATAATTTTTTGAAACATGTACAGATTTTTCTTGTCTTCCTTGTGCTCTTCACGGTTTCGGCTGTTTCGATGATTTCAGGTGCTTGGATCGACCCTAGGCTCCCAAGGCTGTACATAGACACGTAATATGGCGTGTTAGGATTGGTCCATTAATTCAAGCCCCATGCACGCAAGAAGAGGAAAATGACAGCAACTCTTCCCTAGTGTCACATGGAGTCTCGATTTCTTTGTTTTGCTGTCAAGTGGGATGTTTCTGATCTTGGCTGCCCTAGGGGCTATAGCCATGGTTAGAAAATCTCCTTGGCATGTTTAAGACGAGACCAAGTCGGCCTTTCAAGGCTTGGTCCATGGTTGCATCGGTTTTCAAACAAAATAAGAACAACCCCTTCGGTTTTGACAATTCTGGTTGTTGTTGTGTGTGTTGTATTTCGAATTTATGGTGCCAAGTGGGTTGTGGTTGGATTCTAGCCCTTAGCCATGACTCATGAAACACCTTAGCATTTCTAGCATGGACCATGATTAACCTCATAGCCATTGGATTCGGCGTCTGACAGCAAACAAGCAAGATACCCCGCACGCGCAGATTTGGTTCTCGGGTGGAACGTGTGGCTGGTTTCGGTTGTTGCTTGGATTTTGGCTGGCCTAGGGCCCTTAGCCATGGTTCAAGCCACACCTTAGGATGTTGGTAAGAATCTCTGGTCGGTGGTTCAAGCCCCAATGGCCAATAGTCTCGGAAACGAAGCAAGGAAACGCACCAACAGCTGCTGTATTTTTGACAGCAACTGTACCCGCGATTTAGAGGTGTGTTTCGAGTTCTTCGTTGGCTTTTAGCCCATGGCCTTAGACTGTACATTCCTCATCGAGTTAGTAAGGTCATGTTTTGGGCCGTTCGTGATTCGGTTAAGTTTAGAGGACGTACGAGAATTTACGGTGCAATGTGCCAAAATGACTCTCGAAAGAGCGTTTCATGTTTTTGGCCTCCATTCCACAAATTTCGAAGTATTGAAATTTTTGGAGCATTATTTCATCATTTTAGGTGCATTTTAATCATGACAAAATGATTGTTCGGTGTTGGTTCGAGTTGGCACGGAGTCATGAATTAAACACTAAGTCATTAGGCGTAATTGTCTCGTTTTGGGTTAAATTACGAAGTTTTGGTCAAGTTAAGTTAGTTGCATGTTTTTCATGTAAGATTTAGGTCGCAGCGAGCCTGGGAACGATCCAACCCTTTCGGTAAAATCATAGAGGACATTTAATTATATTACGTGCATAAAAATATAAAATGTTCATTTTTGAGATATATGCGATATTGCTTGTGGACACTTCACGTTCATGGGATTGCAGCTTATCATGGGATTATTACTTCATCCGATGGTCACTGACCGGTTCAGTTCATGTTCATGTATTAGTAGATATCTACCGCCCAGTATACTGTGGTTTAGTCTGATCAGACGATTCATTTCACGTTATGGGCCACTTGCATAGAACATATTCTCAACAAAAAATTATTATATGCTATTTCATGACAGGGCTCTATCGAGCAACATTTCACTTATGATTTTCAGTTCAGTTATCCACGTATTATAATTACTCGTGACAAGATATTTTCACGTACACTTTACGATATGATATCTTTACACGGCATGAAATTTTATGATATATTTACTTGTTATCTACGATATATACATGCTGAGTCTTTAGGCTCACTAGAGTTGATTGTTGTTGGTACTGATGAGGTCGGAGCCGAGGGCAGGGACCGGTGAGCCATCTTTGGTCGGCAGTAATTGTAACCCGAGGACCTCATTTATCAGTTTATTTATTATTTTATGCAAACTCATTTTAGTACGATGAATTATTTTAAGTTGTTGTTTTGAAACAGATATTTACTTTCGCTACTATTTTGACATTTAAACTTTTATTCCGCTGTTACATTAAACGTTAAAATTTTATTCTGTTTATTTTATGAATGAGGCAAGTTATTTACCTTTAAAAAGAAAATTTCAAATTTTTCCGCAAATTTTCAAGTACGAATTTCGGTCCTCTACAGCTGGTATCAGAGCCTATGTTCTTGTAAAGGGTTGTACTACTACTGATCTCGAGAAGCTCACGAAGTCACGTCTTCGGTCTGTAAGTTTTACGTTTATGTATTTTGTTTAAAGCATGAGATATTTTAATAGCATGTTTTCATGAAATACTTTATGTCAAGATTATGATTATGCAGTATTTATTTAAATTTAAATAAATAATAGAGATTATGTATGTTAGTTACGTATGGGTTATGTATGGAACAGTATGCCTCCTAGACGCATTCTTGAGCGTACGAGAGATGATGAGACTCGCCAAGAGGACAGGGAGGAACAGAGGCAAGAGAGGAACGAACCTCCACCCCCTCCACCTGACATGAATTCCCATATGCTAGCTGAGATGACTCGGTTCTTCGCACAGTTTGCGGGGAACAATGCTGTGACAGCCAGGCCGACAGGGCCCGATGCTACTTATGAGAGGTTTATGAAGATGCGGCCAAAGGAGTTTTCAGGGATGACAAATCCCATGATTGCCGAGGGCTGGATTAAGTCCCTCGAGGTTATCTTTGAGTTCATGGAGCTTGGAGATGCGGACAGAGTTCATTGTGCCACCTATCTATTCGGAGGAGATGCCCGCTTATGGTGGGAAGGAGCATCAGTAGCCCTGAACTTGGCTACACTGAGGTGGATGCGCTTCACAGAGGTATTCTACTCCAAATATTTTACTGATGAGGTGCGTTCCATGTTGACCAGGGAGTTCATGACCCAGAGGCAGGGAGATATGACTGTTACGGAGTTCATCCGTAAGTTTGAGAGGGGTTGCCATTTCGTGCCCCTAATTGCGAATGATGTTGGAGCAAAGTTGAGGCATTTTTTAGATGGTCTGCATCCGATCTTGCGCCGCGATGTTAGGGTGGCTGGCCCTACTACTTATGATTTTGCCGTCTCCAGAGCTCTAGCTGCAGAGCAGGATCAACAGGATATAGAGAGAGACCGCCAGGGAAAGCGCCCAGTCCAGATGCCACACCGTCCTCCTCCTCAGCAGCAGCATCAGAACAAGAGGCCTTTCAATGGCCCATTCAAGAACAGAGGATTGCGGCAGCAGCAGCAGGGACGTGCAGTCCCGAGGAATTTTGAGCACCCAGTCTGTCCTAGGTGCACACGCCGCCATGCTGGAGCGTGTATGTATGGGTTCGGGAAGTGTTGCAAGTGTGGTAGTCCGGACCACTTGCTGCAGCAATGCCCACAAAGGAGTCTGGCTACCCAAGGCAGAGTCTTTGCTCTCCATGCAGCGGAGACGAACCCAGACACCATGCTCATGAAAGGTATCTAAATGCTTTAAGTTAATATTCGAAATTCAATGTTTTGGGAATTTATGCTTCGGGTTGAGGTTTTGAACTTAGAATTGATGATATGATTGCATGCTCTAATCAGTGTTATTTGTGGGAATTTAGTTTAGGAGAACTCTGGCCTTTGCATGTCTATAAGTTTAGTTCTTGTAACTATTGGGTTCAGCTTGACGTTCTAACCTTTCAGGGAGAATCTTTATAGCTGGTTCAGCTACGAAAGCCTTGATAGATTCAGGGGCTACTCATTCATTCATTTTAAAGACCTTTGCTAATTTTCTCAAGGTCAAGACCATTGGGCTAGATATAGCCTATTCAGTTGTATTGCCTTCTGGTGAGGAGATGGCATCTACCAACGTGATCCGAGACATAGACCTCGAGCTTCATGGCAATCTTGTTTATGCGGTTCTTATCGTTCTGCCGATGCCAGAGTTTGACATCATTCTGGGGATGGACTGGCTATTAAAGAACAGGGTTTTGATCGACTTTCAGCGGAGATCTGTTCTAGTCCGACTGCCTGGGATTGAGCAGTTCTTATTTGAGCCAGACAGGTACATTCATTTACCGCATTTGATATCTTGTGTCCAGGCTAAGAAGCTCATGCATAAAGGGTGTCGGGCATTTTAGCGACCTTTATATCTGTCCCCGAGGCACCCAGTCAGTCAGCCTCAGATGTTCCGATTGTTAGGGATTTCCTAGATGTTTTTCCTGAGGACGTCTCTGATATGCCACCCGAGCGAGAGGTGGAGTTTTCTATTGAGCTTATGCCAGGTACGGCTCCGATCTCAAAAGCACCGTACCGATTAGCACCGACAGAGATGGCAGAGCTTAAGAATCAGATTCAGGAACTTCTAGACAAGGAGTTCCTTCGACTTAGTTTTTAACCATGGGGCGCCCCAGTCTTGTTTGTGAAGAAGAAGAATGGTACGATGAGACTTTGCATTGATTACCGGGAGTTGAACAGGGTTACAGTGAAGAACAAATACCCACTTCCGATGATTGAAGATTTATTTGATCAGTTGCAGGGAGCTTCGGTATTCCCAAAGATTGATCTGTGTTCCGGTTATCACCAGTTGAGAGTGAAAGATGCCGATGTTTCCAAGACTGCTTTTAGGACTCTTTATGGCCACTTCGAGTTCCTTGTGATGTCATTCGGTTTGACAAATGCGCCAGCGATCTTCATGGATCTCATGAATCGCGTATTTCAGCCGTATCTTGGGGAGCTTCGGTAATCTCAAAGATTGATATGTGTTCCGGTTATCACCAGTTGAGGGTGAAAGATGCCGATGTTTCCAAGACTGCTTTTAGGACTTTTTATGGCCACTTCAAGTTCCTTGTGATGTTGTTCGGTTTGACGAATGCGCCAGCGATCTTCATGGATCTCATGAATCGCGTATTTCAGTCGTATCTTGATCAGTTCGTGATAGTATTCATAGACGACATCCTCGTCTACTCAAAGAATCAAGAGTATCACAGCAGACATTTGACCACAATTTTGCAGACCTTGCAAAAGCATAAGTTATTCACCAAGTTCAGTAAATGCGAGTTCTGGTTAGAGATGGTGGCGTTCTTAGGCCACATCGTTTCTAGCAACGGTATTGACGTACACCTAACGAAAGTCGCAGCAGTCAGAGATTGGGTTGTGCCGCAGAATGTATCAGAGATCCGTAGTTTTATTGGGCTAGCAAGATATTATCGGAAGTTTATTCAGGGATTCTTCTCCATCGCATTCCCACTCACCTCAATGACAAATAAGAATGTTAAATTTGTGTGGAGCGATGAGTGTCAGAAGAGCTTCGATACTTTGAAGAAAACTCTTATCTTAGCGCCAGTTTTGGCCATGCCGTCAGGGCCCGGAGACTTTGTTTTGTATATCGATTCTTCGAAGCTCGGTCTAGGCGCAATGTTGATGTAGCATGGGAAGGTGATAGCATATGCTTCTTGACAGTTGAAAATCCATGAGAAGAACTACCCTACCCATGATCTAGAGTTGGAAGCTGTGGTATTTGCCTTGAATATTTGGAGGCATTATTTGTATGGAGAGAAGTGCCAGATCTTTACCGACCACAAAAGCCTCAAGTACTTCTTTACGCAGAAAGAGCTGAATATGCGTCAGAGGCGTTGGTTGGAGCTAGTGAAGGACTATGACTGTGACATTAGCTACCACCCAGGTAAAGCTAATGTAGTTGCGGATGCATTGAGCAGGAAAGTCGCAGTGATGGCTCATCTAGCGATTTCGAGGCCTCTTCAGTCTGAGATGTAGAGGTTCGATCTAGAGACTTATCCTCGAGGTAGAGTTCCCCGTCTATCTACTTTGACGATTCAGTCTTCTCTTCTAGATCGTATTCGCATTATTCAGTGAGCAGATGAGCAGTTGGCAAAGTGGAAGCAGAGGAATGAGGCCAAGGGCAGTGTCTGGTATACAGTTAGCGATGGGATTGTGAGATACCGAGATATGATGTGGGTTCCTAGCAGTGATTCTATCCGAGGCCCATATGTCGTCGTACTCTATTCATCCTGGGAGTACGAAGATGTACAAAGATCTGCAGTTGTTGTATTGGTGGCCCGGTATGAAGAAGAATATCAGACGTTTTGTATCCGAGTGTCTGACGTGCCAGCTAGTGAAAGCAGAGCATCAGAGACTAGCAGGCTTGCTCAAGCCTCTTCCTATTCCCGAGTGGAAATGGGAGAATGTTACCATGGACTTCGTGATCGGTTTGCCGAGGTCAGTCAGAGGATCAAATGCTATCTGGGTGATTGTTGATCGTCTTACCAAATCAGCGCACTTCTTGCCTATTAAGACGACTTTCACCATGATTTAGTATGCAGAGTTGTATATCCGAAACATAGTCAGACTTCATGGTATTCCCGTTTCTATAGTGTCTGACCGATATCCTAGATTCACTTACGCATTTTGGAAGAGTCTGCATTCAGCAGTGGGTATGAAGTTGCTGTTTAGCACAGCTTTCCTCCCTCAGACAGATGGGCAGTCAGAGAGAGTTATCTAGATTTTGGAGGATCTTCTCCGTGCTTGTGTCATCGACTTTTAGGGTGTTGGGATTCGTATTTGACATTGGTAGAGTTCACCTTTAACAACAGTTTCCAGGCGTCTATTGGTATGGCTCCGTTTGAAGCACTGTAATGGCCGTAAGTGTAGATCTCCTGTTCATTGGGATGAAGTAGGGGAGAGATTAGAGTTTGGTCGAGAGATTATTCAGCAGGCTGCCGATGTAGTAGTCAAGATCTGTGACAGGATGAGGACTGCTCAGAGTCGACAGAAGAGCTATGCGGATCAGAGGAGGAGAGATCTAGAGTTTGCCGTTGGCGACCATGTTTTTGTGAAGGTAGCACCTATGAAAGGTGTCATGTAGTTCGGGAAGAAAGGAAAGCTCAGTCCGAGATTCATCGGACCATTTGAGATCCTCGACAGGGTTGGGACGTTAGCTTATCGTGTTGCTTTTCCGCCGAATCTGGCCGGAGTATACAATGTGTTCCACGTCTCTATGCTGAGGAAGTATATGGCGAATCCTTCACACGTCTTGAACTTTGAGCCGTTGCAGCTCACTCCGAACCTGTCTTATGAAAAGAGACCAGTGCAGATCTTAGACAGACAGGAAAAGAAGCTTTGGAACAAACTGGTTAAGCGAGTGAAAGTCTCATGGCTTAATCATTCAGAGGAGGAAGCTATATGGGAGTCTGAGCCAGAGATGAGGAGTCGATATCCTGAGTTATTCGGTAAGTTTTAATTTCGAGGACGGAATTTCTTTTAAGTGGGGAGAGTTGTAGAACCCGTAAATTAGACTACGTATAAGCCATGCATAATTTCTAGTATTTAAATTAAAATGATTTTCGTGCATGAAAATTTAAATTCCTTTCTTTAAATTTAATTATTTTTTCCGCAGTAGTTTATTTGTTACCTTTTCGGTTAAATAAGTGAGGCCGGACTGGAGTTGGAGTTTCGAGATAAAACTTAATAGTAAGAAAACATTCCTAGAAATTATTTAAGATAAATAATTAGTTAATTTAATGTAAAAGGATGTTTAAAGAAAGTTTAAGAATTTACCTAATTAATTAGAGATAAGTAGTAAATAAATTCCTTTGGTTTCAATGATTAATTAAAAAACCTAAATTAAAATTTGTGACCAATTGAGATAAGTTAATCTAGACTTACTTTATTTAAGAAATTATAATTTAACATGATAGTAAATTTACCTTTAAGATTTAAGGATTTAGCCATGCATGCAAGAGAATGTTATTCCTTAATTAATTTATTAATTCACTAAATATTTAATGGGTAGATAAAACTTTACAGAATTAAAATACAAGATTTAAGAAATATTCTGTCCTCCTATTTTATCAAAATTTCGGCCCCCTCCTTAATTGATTTAAAAATATTTGGCAACCCTTCACTTGATTCTTTCCTTATCCATTTTTGGGAGATAAATCTCTCACCTCTTAATTCCCCAATATTTATTAATTAAGAAATATTCCACCCCATCTTTTAAGCATAAATTCAGTCACCCCCTTCTTTTAAAAGATTTAAATTAGTTTCACAACTCATTCCTTGATTCACTTCCATAATCTTTCTTGGTAGATAATTTCCCCCACCTTTAAATCACCAACAATTAAATAATTAAGCAATATTTTCGCCCTTTCTCCTAGACACAATAATCGACCAATTTCACCCCTTAATAATCCTTCAAATCTTTTGATATCATTCTTATTCCTTATCTCACAAATTCAAAGAAAGCAAGATTTGATCTTGCCATTTTCTCCCATTTAATTAATAGACTTTCCTTCATTTCTCCTAACCATTTTCCCTCTCCCTTTCACCGAAATTCAGAGCATATGCAGAGTAAAAATCGAGAGTGAGCTAGGGAAAAATAAGAGAGAAAAGTGAGAAAATAAGAACACTCCGTTTCCGCCGCGCCACGTCATCGTTTGGTTTTTTTTTCTTTCAAAACAAACCAAGGCATGTTTATATTTTCTTTCACTCTTCAATCAAGTCATAATATGATTTTTAAACATTTCATGATCATGATATTATGAAGCAAAAACCGAAATTGTTCAAGATAATTTTTTGAAACATGTACAGATTTTTCTTGTCTTCCTTGTGCTCTTCACGGTTTCGGCTGTTTTGATGATTTCAGGTGGTTGGCTCGACCCTAGGCTCCCAAGGCTGCACCTAGAAACGTACTATGGTGTGTTAGGATTATGTTGGTCCATTAGTTCAAGCCCCATGCACGCAAGAAGAGGAAAATTGCAGCAACTCATCCCTAGTGTCATATGGAGTCTCGATTTCTTTGTTTTGCTGTCAAGTTGGATGTTTCTGATCTTGGATGCCCTAGGGGCTATAGCCATGGTTATAACATCTCCTTTTAATTTCTAAGACAAGACCAAGTTGGCCTTTCAAGGCTTGGTCCATGGTTGCATCGCTTTTCAAACAATATAAGAACAACCCCTTCGGTTTTGAAAATTCTGGTTGTTCTTGTGTGTGTTGTGTTTCGAATTTATGGTGCCAAGCGGGTTGTGGTTGGCTTTTAGCCCTTAGCCATGACTCAAGCAACACTTAGCATGTCTAGCATGCACCATGGTTAACATCATAGCCATTGGATTCGGCGTCTGACGGCAAACAAGCAAGACACCCCGCACGCGCAGATTTGGTTCTCGGGTGGAACGTGTGGCTGGTTTCGGTTGTTTCTTGGATTATGGCTGGCCTAGGGCCCTTAGCCATGGTTCAAGCCACACCTTAGGATGTTGGTAAGAGGCTCTGGTCGGTGGTTCAAGCCCCAATGGCAAATAGTCTCGGAAACGAAGCAAGGAAACGCACCAACAGCTGTTGTATTTTGACAACAACTGTACCTGCGGTTCAGAGGTGTGTTTCGAGTTCTTGGTTGGCTTTTAGCCCATGCCCTTAGACTGGACAATACCTAATCAAGTTAGGAAGGTCATGTTCTTGGCCGTTCGTGATTCGGTTAAGTTTAGGGGTCGTACGAGAATTTACGGTGCAATGTGCCAAAATGACTCTCGAAAGAGCGTTTCATGTTTTTGGCCTCCATTCGAGGCAATTTATTTACCTTTAAAAAGAAAATTTCAAATTTTTCCGTAAATTTTCAAGTACGAATTTCGGGCCTCTACAAATGTTGTGCACCGCGTTTCTTGGTAAGGACATATAGATGTCGAAACGTGCAGATAGGTAGTCATATGATGATTATACCGAACAACCCTCCTTCGGACTTTCCAAGTGGTTATCATTCATCGAGAGGATAAGTCTGTATTTATGATTGTATACCATTAGCCCTTACGACCCGAGACAACACTGAGGCTCTATATGTTAGGGTTGTGCTTTGACTTGTTTACCTGCTCCAGGAGATTCATCAGGTGGTGGGGTTGGGTACAGTTGCGACACATATAGGATCCAATGCATTGTATTCGGGGATTCACCACTCACCTACAGGTGTGGATATCCTATGTGATCTAATGAAATAATAGTGCATGTAATCTGAAACGTCTGATTATTCGTTTTCTTAAAAAGTACTTGAAATTTTTTATTTTTTTCTCTCCTTAATCTTCATAATTAAAAATGTACTTATATATAAATACTTTAAAATATCTTGTCACCATTTTTAAAATAAAACATCCAACTAGTACTTGAAAATCCAAAGCGAAAAGTCAAACATGAAATTGTAAATCGTTTTACCAACCAAAAAAACAAAAAATACTTGAAAAGTATAGCCCATACTAACCTCTCAAAATCTCTCAAAAAGCATGAAATAAAATGTCGTAAAAATCTTTAACTTTAAATCATAAACTTTAAATGCGGAAATAGAAGCGCTGGTCCTCGGGTTATGTGCACCGACAGTCCAGCAAGTCACTCGTCAAGACCTCCAATATCATAGTTATTTATATCACCTGCATCAACATACCTAGTGAGTCTAAAGACTCAACACGTCCTATCTTTGATAACGAGTAGTACGTAATACAGTTAACATATAACAGTGAAAAATACTTGTACTTAAAATATCATTTTCTTAATAAAGCATAAACTTTAAACTTAAAAATTTTCAAAACATAAACATATCACACCATAATCATATTCATATTCATATTCGTATCCATATTCATGTTCATATTCATGTCCATGTTCATGATTGTTGAATTCAGATCATTGATTGTGACTTTCATATACGTGTTGGGCGATGGATCCATCTACATGTATCCACAGTACTGGGCGGCGGGGGACACCAGCAACACTCTCACCGGTCAACTGGGCACTGGCCTTACGTATTAACATATCATCATATACATATACATATCCGTATCCAAGGAAATACAATCGTCGGGCTCCCAATGAGACCATAACCCTCACGATATCTCTAACATATCATCGTGTTAGTCACAATCCCTTCACATCCTTCAACATGTTATCATCACTTAATAAAAACATGCAGATTGTGAGACCCGAGGCCGAAGAGGGCGGGGGGTGGTCGCCGGTGCCATGAGGTTGCACGGACAATGAGCGGCTCCTGGCAGGCTTCTAGGTGGAGGGAACATGAATGAACCGATCCCACACCAGAATGAGAGGGATTCCGAGACTGTTCAATGTAATGGACTGTACAGTTGAAGAGGGCTTAAAAGATTTGATTTGTACTACTCATATAAAGAAGGTGCATCTTCTTTTCGGTAGCTCATCACATAAGAACTCCAAAGTTAAGCGTGCTTGACTTGGAGAAATTTTGGGATGGGTGACAACCTGGGAACTTTCATAGGGTGCGTGTGAGTGAGGACATAAGCACACTGGAAAGACCCGTATTGATACAGTGAGGACAGTCGTCGAATCTAGGGCGTTATAGTTGGTATCAGAGCCGACCTCTCCTAGTACGGTGTGGTTCAAGGACGAACCAAGCGGAAGCTGGTGGGCATGTGAGACCCGGGGCCGAAGAGACGGGGCGTGATCGCCGATGCCATGAGGTTGCACGGACAATGAGAGGCTCCTGGCAGGCTTCTAGGTGGCGGGAACATGAATGAACCGATCTCACACCCGAATGAGAGGGATTCAGAGCTTGTTCAATGTAATGGATTGTACATTGAAGAGGGCTTAAAAGATTTGATTTGTACTACTCATATAAAGAATGTGCATCTTCTTTTCGGTAGCTCATCACATAAGAACTCCAAAGTTAAGCGTCTTTGACTTGGAGAAATTTTGGGATGGGTGACCTCCTGCGAACTTTCTTAGGGTGCGTGTGAGTGAGGACATAAGCACGCTGGAAAGACCCGTTTTGATACAGTGACGACAGTCGTCGAATCTGGGCATTACACATATAATATCATTTTTATTTTGAAATCAAGCATGCAACATGTCTTTTAAATACCCATAATTAAATCATAAAAAATCATAGACATTTAAAATAACGTTTTAGCATATTAAATCATTAAACATTAAACATATTAACATCTTAAAAATCCATAAATTTTAAAATTGACATATGAACATATAAACATCCATAATCCTTGAAAATAATCATATTAGCATATAAAACAGCATTCAGGACACTGCCATGACGTTTACCAATTTTCCGGTGTAAAAAGACAATTTTACTCCTGGACGAGACGTTTTTACGTTTTTGACGTTTTCTTGATTTTCTTGAATCTAACATGTCCCAAATAATTATTTGAGCCTAAATTAAAATTCCCATAATTTTATTTAGCTTAAAAACGAGGCTTTTTAACAAATTCATAATTGGACGTTTCTGAAAGCGTTTTAATTCCGAAAAATCCCAAACTTTAATATAAAATTTCTAAATTCTAAATTTAGTTTTTTTATATTTTTTATCCCTTATGAACCACGACTCGACCCCCGTGAGCCATTATTCAATTTTAATGAGTTAAAAACCCTAAATTGACACAAAATCTTCGACCCCGAGCCAACTTTCGATTTTCACGAGTTATCCCCAAACCATGTCGATTCAAAACTTAACCAACATCCTAAAGTATCCTACTGGGCCTATAAGATCCCAAGGAAAACGCTTCAAACCACAAAAACGAACACCCTACTCCTCTACCATGAGCTGGCCGAGGACAAGGATTCTTGATCAAGCCTCCCTGCCCCTATCAACGAATCCAGCCACCAAACCAACCTGTTGTGCATCCCCTAAGGGCCCTAAGGACTCGTCCTAACCCATCCCAGGCCCCCCTGGACCGCGCCCATAAGCCTGCACAAGACCAGAACCCTGCACGCTTTTCCCTTGATTCTCGGGTGGAGTCCTAGCTTGCTATGACTCCTTCCCAGCCCTTGAGAGCGAGTCCTAGCATGGCTAGGACTCTCTCCCTGACTCACTCACGACCTTGGATAGCCCCTAGAACGAGCCAACCAAGCCCTAGCCCCTGTAACGAAAAAACCAAACCCCATGCTTCCCCATGACAGCAACCTGCTTCAGCTTTGAGTGTGTTTGGTTTGTGCATGTTTGTGGCTTATCTTAGGACCCTAACCTCATGTAAAACAATGTCTAAACATGTCCTGATCATGGCAGCCCCTCTAACACAAATAACAACACAATTTGGATTGAAATTCATACTTGAAAAGTTCATGATACATGCAAAAACGAAAATACAGAAAGTGTTATTTGTTTTGTAAACTTTTCTTTCATGAAAACAATACTATGATGTGATGATGGTTTGAAGGAAAGAATAGGCGTGCCTTTGCGTAATTAACGCCCGATTATTCGTTGACAACGTCGAAGAACGGAGCAAAAACCTTGGCTTGAATCTTCCTTGGCAAATACTCGAAAATTTCTTCAATTACTAAGCATGTGTGTGCCGTGTAGTCTAGGTGGAGTTTTCAGAAAGTGTCCGTGTGTCTTGTGTAGAATTGTAGGGTTTTAGGAGACTTAATACATTATATATACTAATTAAATACCAACAAGGCTTTAGGCCTATTAAGCCAACAATTTAGGCCCATTAGTCTTGATTAGGATTTAGTTAGAATATTAAAATAGTTTTGGTAAAAATAGTTTGTGAATTAAATATCCGGGTTGCAAAAAAGTTCGTATTTTTGTTGAAAAACCAACACCGATAAAATTTACGTCCCGGCGTATTAAATCATCTCAAAACCCCATATTTTTTAAAAATAAGAAAAAACCACAATCATATTTTAAATAATTAAAAAAATTATTTAATAAAATATTTTACGTTTTTCAGTCCTCGGTCTCCGTTCTTCGATCGCAACTCGAATAACCTTTAAAAATACATTTTTATACAACAATGTAGAAAATATATTTTAAACATGTAAATATGCACAACATAATTACTTCATGCAATTAAAACATTTAATTAAAATACAAAAGAATTTAATAATTGCATGCATGTGGTTTGCGTGGACCTTTAAATTTTCGGGGCGTTACAATCTTCACCCTTTAAATTGAATTTCGTCCTCGAAATTCGCTTATCCTTAATAACCTAAAGTTTGTACTTAGCTCTTGTATCCCAAAAATCCATGCTTCCGCTGTGCTACTCTGCTAAAACTTAAGTTCTAGCATGTCCTTACGTCTCTTTGATCCCAATTAATTTTATCTTCTAAATCCTTATTTTCAAATCGCAACTTAAAAAGACCAAATGACTTAGTGCTATTACTGTTAAAACCTCGAATTTCAACTTTCTTACGATTCTCAATATTAAAATATGGATGACCATACTTATTGTATATTATTTTTCTTATTTTATACCCAAAATTTTCATCAACTTTTCAAATTTCAATCTTAAAATCCCAAACGCATTCGCTAACGTTTAGATTTTTCAAGCCCAATATTGATTCATTCTTAAAAACCCTTGATTAAAATTTCTTATAATACTAAAACCAAGATATCCCAAGGTTCCAAATATTCTTAAAAGTCTAAATCATCGAAAAATCTTATCATTCAACCCATTCAATTTTCGCTTATTGTTAAACTAGTTCCCATTCCTTAACCATTGCAAAATCAATTCTTAATTTCCTCAAAAATTATCTTAATTGATTCTTAATTTCGAAAATCCTACTATTAACCCATAAGTTCTTGACATTCTTAATTCTTTTCTACGGGTTTCCCATAACCAGTATTACCTTTTCATTAAACTTAAAATCCAAATTAATACATTTTCTTATTCTCAAGCCTTGCAAATCCTCGAATCATTATTTCTTATGAGTAAAACCCAAAAATTAATTCAATTAGTAACCATGTATCATCAGTATTTTCTTAGAAAAATCTACGTATCCCAAAATCATTCATAATATTCATGATTAACTTATGATCCAAAAAGTATAACGTCAATACTAAAACCCAAAAATCGATATAGTCCAATTCCACCACAAAGCCAACATGCGTTAAAATCAAATAATTTGTTATTTCATATCGTATCACGTATAAAATTCCAGAGCATATAAATCATATTTTATCATGAAGCTGTTAAACATGTTACATAAACATATAATTTATTTAATTATGCAGGTAACATCATATAAATCATATAAAGCATGTAAACTTACAAATTGAGGCTTGACGACCGAGCTTCCCGGCACTGATGGTGGCACAACCTTTTACAGGACCTTTGCTCTGATACAAACTGAAACGTCTGCTTATTCGTTTTCTTAAAAAGTACTAGAATTATTTTTTTTCTCACCTTTATCTTCATAATTAAAAATATACTTATATATAAATACTTTAAAATATCGTGTCATCATTTTTAAAATAAAACATCCAACTAGTACTATAAAATCAAAAGGGAAAAGACAAACATAAAATCGTAAATCGTTTTACCAACAAAAAAAACAATAAATACTTGAAGAGTATAGCCCATACTAAACCTCTCAAAATCTCTCAAAAAGCATGAAAAAAAATTTCGTAAAATCTTTAACTTAAAATCATAAATTTTATATAATGGCCCGAAAATTCGTGTTTGAAAATTTGCGGAAAAATTTGAAAATTTTCTCTTTAAATAAATAAAAGGCCTCATTCATAATTAAATTGATAAATAAAGTTAAAGGTTCAAAATGGCAGCGGAATTATTTAATGTTTTCAAAATAACCGTAAAAAATTAATTCAACGACAGATAAAAATATATGATCATAAAATAATAAATGTTGAAAAAAATGAGGTTCTCGGGTTCCACTACTGCCGACCCAAGCTAACTCACTGGTCCCCACCCTCGGTCTCGACATCATTAGTCCCTACAACAATGAAGTCTAGTGAGTCAAAAGACTCGGCATGTATATATCGTAAATAACGAGTAAATAATATAATAAAATTTGTATGTGATAAAAATATCATGTCATGAGGCCTAAAGTGAAAATAACTTGTCATGAGAAATTATAATACGTGCATAACTGAACTGAAAATCATAGTGAAAATGTTTGCTCCTTGGAGCCTTGTACTGAAAAAAGCATGTAATAATTTTCTGTTGAGATTATGGTCTACGCAAGTGGTCCCTGAACTGAACTGAACTGAACTGAGCTGACCGGTAACTGGCGACCGGACCGGTAACTGGCGATCGGATTTAATTGTTAGAGTAGGTGCCCGTCGAGCCAAGTGTTGGCCGAGTGTTCACAATGAAACTCTATGTATAAGCAATCTTTATTTTAATAATATTTGAAATTATTACTTTTGGCAAATCTTTATCTGTATACCCATGCTAGTTGCATAGATAAAGCCCTTGAATATACAAATAGTAGAAAGAATATGAGATGCTCATATGATGAGTATCATGAAACTCATATTTGTAATACTGTATATTCTAAACGGTTCCTAGTCGATTCAGCCGCCACTAAGAAGGATATAGGCCGCTCGAGTTAGAGACTAGTATCTGCGATGTGAGTACCATGTTTCATTGGTAGGGGACATTGTGATGTCCGAACATGCAGATAGGTGCTCCTTGTAGAGTGCACTGAACAACCCTCCATAAAAGGACTTTCCAAGTGGTTCTCACTTATCGAGTGGAAAAGTCCTGGTTTATGGTTGTACAGAATTAGTCCTTATGACCCGGGACAACATTGAGACTCTATGTGCTAGAATTACACTTTGACTTGTTTACCGACTCTCATGGGGTCATCAGGTGGCAAGGTTGGGTGTTCTGTCGAAACACATAGGAGTCGATGCATTGTAGTCGGGGATTCACCGCTTACCTTCGGGTATGGATATCCTATGTGTTATCATGTGTATGTAGATCGAAATCTCTGGCCAGAGTATGGTTGTAATTATGAAAGGGGTTTCATAGATTACACCATCGATGCAACTACGACATGACACATAGTATCGATTCATTGACAACTCTCGATAAACCAATGGTTGTCGAATCGATCGGGATATATGAGTTGAAGGGACCGTACTGTACGCTAACCATAATTGAATGGTTCTTGCAGGCACTATCATGTGATACCTAGGGAATCACGTAAGCGATGCTGCTAGGCGTTTAACGTGATTGGTTGGGTACTATCAGACTTGAGTTCTGACGTTCTTACTATCAAGGAGTTGATAAGTAAGAATGGAGCAATTGGGGTATGCTCGAATAAGGACATGTTTAGTCCGAATCACATGGAGATGTGAACCCACGGCTAGTTGTATCAATGAACCATTGAGGGCCACACAAGTACTAGCTTTGTAAATCCCGATGAGAAGTAAAAATAGTTCAATGTGTTGAACGGCTTATAAAGAGTTTATAAGCGTAAGGAAAATTAGAAGTATGACTTCTATAAAGGAGAAAATAGTTCAATGTGTTGAACGACTTATAAATGAGTTTATAAGAGTAAAGAAAAATAGAAGTATGACTTCTATGAGAGAAATGTAAATTTTGATTTATGGAAGTGTTCCTAAATTAAAATTTGGCCAAGAGAATAATGTAATTGAAAATTGTGATTTTCATAAACATTATTATGGACTAAATCAAATTAATTCAAGTGTTGAATTAATTAGACACTAGTGGACCTAGTAGAGTCCAAATAATTAAATTAATTCAAGTGTTGGATTAATTAAATAATATTGAGTCTTGTAGAGCTCAATTAAAATAATTATTTAAACTAGTGGGACTTGAGTAAATTCAAGTAATGTTTAATTAGTCTCAAATGTGTTTGAGATAATTAAATTTAGTCCAAAGTTTTTAATTTGATTAAAAACTATATTATATGCATGCATGGGAGGTGAAGGGTTGGAGATTACTTTTTATTAAAATAATGCAAGGCATGCACCTTTTGTTTTTTGCTTTTCTCACAACCAAGGCAAGGAAATTAACTCATTCTCCTCCCCCCCTCCACATGCATATGGCCGAAATCTCCCTCTCCCATTTCTCTCCAATTTTTATTCCATTTTGTGTTCTTCAATTGTTGGAGAATACTCACTTCTCTTTGATAAATCCTCAAATATTTCTAGTGCAATATTTGAGGGGATTTACCTAGTTGGTGGTGGGCTTAATTTTGGAGTAAGGAGGAGGCTTGAAGATCTTCATCCATTCAAGAGCTTTGTTGTTTAACAACAAAGTTGGAGCCACAATCAACTTTTTAAAGTTGATAGGTAAACTTTCTAAACATCCTATGAATGTCATTTTTGTGTTTTATTGTATTTGTTGCACAAGATTTCTAGGTGGCCGAAATTTTTGATTATAAACTTGATTTTTAAAACTTCCGTTGCGCTTCCGGCCACCGTAACCGATCACCTTTCAAGTGGTATCCGAGCTATGGTTACGTTTTTGTGTAGCAAATACAAGATATTATGTTGAGATCAATTTCTAACCGCATGAGTGTATTTTTTGCAACAAAATGAAGGCCGATTATTGGGGAAATTTCGGGCAGCATGTTGCTGCCCATGTCGGGCAGCTCGGGCTGCCCGAGGGGCTGCCCGTTTCGGGCAGCTAGGGCTGCCCGAACAGCCCCTTCGAAAAATTTAAAAAAAAAAAAAATATTTTTTTTGTTCACCGGAATCCGGCGACGGAGCTCCGGCGACGGCGATGACGGCTAGGGTTTTCAAAAGGTGTTTTGAAATATCAAAGTGTCATGGGCCTTGAGTTGTTGGGCCATTGGATGGCTAACATGTTTGTGAATTTTAAATGGGCTAAAAATGTTTTTGGTGAAAAATAAGTTTTTGGGCCCTTAAGTTTAAAATTACAAAAGTTGCAAATTTTTCCTCATAAAATAAATAATTGAAGTTGGACTTTAATTATTTATAGTAAATTGTGATTTATAAGAAATTCGGTTATAAATAAATTAATTGGAAAGTAGACAAAGGTGTTTGTATACTTTGTTAATTTAGTTTATAATCGTGGCGGTTAGTGATTGGATCAAGATATATAATATTGGATCAATTAATTATTGTGATAATTAATTGATGGTGTATGATATGTGATATTATGCATGAAGGATGATCAAAAGCCCAAGCCCAATTTGCTAGGTGTATGCTAGGATATTTGTGTTGAATGATTGTAATAATTATCAATTTATCAAGTGGGCTTGGTTTATGGCCCGTTCCCACCCCATGAGATGTATCCCTATGTGCCATGGATATTTATTTGTAAATATTAGAATAGGGGAAGATCAAGATTGGAAGATGGTGGCCTTGATGATTATGAAGATCGAAGACATGTAAATATTGGAAGCTTATGTAAATGTTGCATTTGCATCCCGTGCATTTACCCTAGGATTGGACCTAGGTCCGTGTTTAGCTCACACGGACCGTTAGTATTGGGGCGATTGATCATCCTTGTTTGTTTACTGTTTATAATATATGCATGATATGTTATAAATAATGAGTATGTGCGTTATTATTATGATAATAACAAAGTTGCATGAATCCGGCAAACATACGATCAAACATGGCGAGCTTTTAAAATAAAATTAATGATGAGACCTTTCAAAATTAAAAACCCTCATTTTGAATAAGATTCAAAATTAATATCAAGCCCGAAAAAGGGAATTATAAATTTGTTTATAATTTCCTTGTCTTCCATCGACAATGGGTGCATGATGAACGCTACCCGTACTCGGGGCTCGGCTCATATTATTGGGGGGGCCCTGGGTGCCGGAAAGCTGTGACATCCATTGACATAGTGATGTGAACTACGTGGAACTCCCATGATTTCGGCTCATATTATTGGGGGAACTCATGGCGACCGTCCATTAAGGTTCAACATCGATGGGTAAGGCTTGACACGTGAAGATGAACGACGTCATATTATTGGGTCCTAATCAAACGTGAGACAAAAGTTTACGTAGAGGGTTGCATTGTGATGCAATTGGAAACTACCTTTTAGGAATTGTGATTGGCTGATATTATTCGGGATCATAATTCGCTAATTGGACCTTACGTACCTACTGAGGAAAGGAGTTTCCCGTTTTCACTAGAGGGTAGTGAAAGATGTCAAAACAGTGGGAGTAAATATTTATAAAGTTAAAGTCCATACTTTATATCTTACCAAATATTTTAAATAGTCATCAACATTTATCTGTTTTACTTTTCAGTACAAATTTGACAATGTCTTCGATTCGCAATCGATATCTGTAATACTCGACAAACACATATTAACTGGACCTAATTACCTCACTTGGCTAAGAAACCTAAAAATAGTCTTGAATTCGGAAAGGGTAGCATATACACTGACTGAGTCGCCCCCTGTTGAGGCTCCGACTGACTGCAATCCTGAGGAATTGCAGGCTTACAAGGAATGGTGTGACCATGACTTGATAGCCAGGTGTTATATGCTGACTTCTATGAATGATGAGCTGCAGAGGCGTTTTGAGGGTGCAAAGAGTGCTGCTGACATTCATTAGCACCTCAAAGAGCTCTTTGGTGAGCAAACTCGACCTCTTAGGCATGCTACCGTCAAGGAGCTGATCACTTTGCGCATGCGAGATGGGGCCTCGGTCCATGAGCATGGCCTAAAGGTGATCGGGCTCGTGGACAAGCTCGTTGGCATGGATCTGATCTTGCCTTCGGAGTTGACCACCGACGTGTTGCTGTTATCGCTGCCTAGCTCATTTGATCCTTTTTTGGTGAACTTCAACATGAACAAAATGGAACCGACCCTTGAGGAGTCGGTGAACATGCTTGTTACGTTTGAATCCACCATCAAGAAAGAGAAGTTGGTCCTTTATGTGGGTTCTTCATCTGGTACGAAGATTGATCCACATGGGAATGTAAAGAAGCGTTCTTTCCAACATCCCAAGAAGAACGTGCCCTCGTTGAGGCAATCTCCGAATCCCGTTGAGGCAGCCAGACCAGTTAAGGCTGACAAGACTGATGATGTATGTCATCACTGCAAGAAGCCTGGACATTGGAGGCGTAATTGCAAAGAATATCTTGCCCAAAAAAGTTCTGGAAATGGTATGTTCTAAATTGAAGTAAACATTTCAATTAACTCTACTTCTTGGGTATTGGATACCAAATGTTGATCACATCTCTGTAATGTGTTACAGGTGATGGGAAGAAGTAGGAAGCTTAGGGAGGTGTGACCTTCTTGAGGATGGGCAATGGAGCAAGAGTTGCTGCCAAGACCTTAAGAGATGTTTACTTATTGTTGAACAATAGTTTTAAGTTAATTAAGAGATGTTTTGTTTGTACCTTTTTGATGAAAAACATTATTTCCATTTCTATTGTGATAAAGATGGATATTCTTGTTTATTTTGCAAAGGTATTTGCAACATTTACATGAATGAATGTTTGATTGGTACTTGAGAACTTGAAAACGATCTCTATAACTTAAAATTAAAAGATATTCCGTTAAATGTCCATTCAAAGGCAGACACCATATGAGATATGGATGGGTAAGCCTCCCAAATATTCTTATCTTAGAATATGGGGAGCCCTGTATATGTGAAGCAAGTAGTGGGAGATAAATTGGATAGTTGATCCATTTTATGTTACTTTGTGGGATATCCAAGGAATTAAGTTGGATATTATTTCTATCATCCCCAAGAAACAAAGGTGTTTGTTTCTAGGAATGCAACCTTTTTGGAAAAGGGTTTTCTATTGGATAGAAAAAGGGAGATGATAGAACTCGAAGAAGTTCGAGAGACACCCACAATTATAGAACCCACACCCGAAGAGCCAAGAGAGGAGATACAAGCTCCTAGCAGATACGAGAAAGTCTCGAGACCACCTATGAGGTATGGTCAGCTTCTTGAAGAGGGCCATGATGAGCCTAACCATGGATGTGATCCATGGACCTTCAAGGAAGCGTTATCTGATGCCGATTCATCCAAGTGGCTTGAAGCAATGGAATCTGAGATGAATTCCATGCATTCGAACCAAGTGT